>NW_010236067.1:0-20647 GCF_000690775.1 Eurypyga helias
GGCACAATGACGGTTCCGAAGCAGGCGCCTCGGGTGCGAAAGCCTTCAGGAACATCATTGTGGAGCTGATTTCGCGGGGATCCGAGGCCTTTAAGATTTAAAAAGAAACCAGCAGTCTGCACATTTGGGGTTTTTTCGGTGCGGTACAAATGGAAGAGGGTTGGCTGCTTGTACACCGTCAGCAAGTGTCAGATCCCAGAGTGGAGGGAGAGACGAAACCAGCTGGTTTTGGGCACCTACTGGTAACACACTTTGTCCCTGCTTAACTCTCTGCCATCCCTCAGGAAGTGGAAAGCACATGTTTAGGTAGTGTAAGCCTTTTTCCTTTTATTTAGAATACCCTCTTTGTTTAAACAATATTCCCCCCCCAGATACAAAGTTCGGCCAGTAAAGATTACATGAAACTGGAACACGCATCGTATGGAATACAAGATGCACTGGATGAGGAAGTTAAAAACTTTCCGAGCGAAAAGTAGAACAAAGAAAAAAAAAAAAAAGTCTCCTAACATTTTCCCAAAGGTTTCACTCTCCTGTCACACACACTCTCCAAATGACAGCTAGCAAATTCGACTCTGCAAAGAGAAAACAGAGCCACGTCAATCGAGGAGAGAAAACAAGCCTCAAGGCCGCAACCCGCACCTTGGCCTGGGAGGAGCGACGGGTCCGGAGCCGCTGTGGCCGCCGGCTCCTGCCCCCACTCACCTATGTTAGCTTCTTGGCTTTGTTGTAGAGCGAATCCACTACTTTACTCATGTTCTGGATAGTCTCGAGGGCAGCTTCGTATGTCTTGTCTACGGGGGGTTCGTCGAAGATGATCAGGACTCCCTCGCCTTGGTCGAGGATGCCTGCGGGCACAAGCTGCGGTTACCAGTGTGACACTCCAGACGGCGGGGATTCGGGGAGCTCCCCAGCAAGCGGCGGGTCAGCGTGGGGCGCGGATGGGGCACGTGCCGTGCTGGGCCGGGTGGCTGATTTCTGCCTGGAGTGCACCAGCAGCAGCCTGCCCAGGCAAACACAACTCCCCTAGGGAGGAGGAGACATCCAGGAGATGCCTGTGCCGCACGTTTCCACAACGGCTCCACTCCTCCAGGCGTGCCCAGCAGCATAGAATCACAGAATCACAGAATGGTTTGGGTTGGAAGGGACCTTAAAGCCCATCTAGTTCCAACCCCCCTGCCATGGGCAGGGACACCTTCCACTAGACCAGGTTGCTCAAAGCCTCATCCAGCCTGGCCTTGAAGACATCCAGGGATGGGGCATCCACAGCTTCTCTGGGCAACCTGTCCCAGTGCCTCACCACCCTCTCTGTGAAGAATTTCTTCCTGACATCTAATCTAAACCTCCCTGATTTCAATCTGTACCCGTTACCCCTTGTCCTATCACTACAGGCTCTTGTAAAAAGTCCTCTCCCAGCACCCTTGTAGCCCCTTCAGATACTGGAAAGCTGCAATGAGGTCAGCATGGCTCAGCACAGCACTGGCACAAGCCAAACTGAGAAAAAAGCCGTTTTGTAATGGTGGCAGGTGCCAGAGAGGCACTGCGGCTAGGTCCCGCAACCCCCAGCTATCCCTAACCAACACGCTGCTTCCAGCCAGCTCCCATTCACCCTGCTCAGCTGGATCAAGGGCCTTCTGCATCGGCACACAGGACAACAGGGCCAGAGCTGTTTTCTTCAGGGCTGATCAGCGGAGCAGCCTCCCGCGGTCCCAGCCAAACCCAAACCAACCCACTCTGCCGTGCAGGTGCCCCCCACCACGGCACAAACCGCTCCCGACTGAAAGTATGCGGGAAAGGCGACCACATGCTCCGGTAAGGCGCGAGGCGGAGGAGCACATCTCTGCTAGGCAGCCCACCAGCGCCCCTCGCAACCGCCCATGGGTGCAGCTGCAGCACGTGGGGGCCTAAACGTGGGCTCTGATTTGCAGGAAATTAAGCCCCGAGCGTAACGAAGGTGGATGGAAGGAGCAATAGGAACAGCCCTCAGGAGAGCAGAGCCCAGGTGAGCCCACCGCTCGGCGCTCCTCCCGCAGCGCCTGCCCGGAGCGAGCAGTCTAAGGAGGCTCGGCGTCATGAAGAGGTGTCTGCCCCCCGCCTGCTCGCACATGCCCTGGCCTGGGGCGGTCAAAACCGAAGGATGCAGAGACTCACCATGAAATTTCTTGTCCAAAATCATCTGTGAGAGTTTCCTTTCCACCTCAGCCTGAAATTGAAGCAGAGAAGTTAAAAGTCTCCTGGAACTATGCAAACCAAGACGAATTTTACTGCTCCACACCACAGCCCCGGCGGGATAGAAGCACCACTTAGAAGCGGCTGCGTCACCGCTGCCCACAACGGCAGGACAGATCTCCCCGCACACTGCTCTGATACCGCACGCTTCAGGTGACGCTGGAAATCAGGCAGCAGCTTTTAGGGAGAGCACCAGGATGCCTCGCCCTCTCGTTCCGCAGAAGAGGGTGCATCTGCCAGGTCAGAGGGGCATCGCTCACGTGGGGCATGACCATCCTGGCTTGGTTCAGCACGCGGTGAGCGTTGGCCAAGCTTCATCTAAGCCACCCGTACCGAGCCGGCCCCCTGCGCAGGGCCAGGGGAGGCCCTGCAGGAGTCAGCTCCTCTCCTGCTCTCTGCAGAGGATGCGCTGCTGCAGCTCAGCGCCTGCACTCGGGCTCTTGCTCAGCCACTCAGCACGTGCTAAACACCCAGGGCGAGCCTAGGAAAAGGCTGCACAGGTGGAACAGGACAGATGACGGAACGACCGTAAAGGCTGGACTCAGTACACCTCCAAACCTCCGGCCTTAATGCCAAAACAGGACAAAAGCACTTTGGGATGCAACTGGCTGGGACTACAGCGGATCTTCCCAAGACTCGGCCTGGTTCGGATCAGCTGTGAAGCAGTTATTGCAGTAGTCAGGGGGCACAGGCATCCCTAACGGAACTTCATCCTGTACCTTAAGGGTCAGAAAGATTCCTCTGAGCATGCTCGCAGGACTAAACGCAGGTCAGCGGGGAAGACTGAGCTGGTCACAGCACGAGCTGTTACTACGGCACAGGAAAACCTGTCTCCAGTGAAAGCAAGAGCAAGCGCAGGGAGTAAAACCCGTGTGGAGGAAGGTGATGTTACAGCAAAGTCGAGTGCAGGGGAGGCTGGCCCGACGCCTCCGGAAACTGGCCATGTTAGAGCTCAGTTCCCAGGAGTGATATTTGCCTGTAACAGCAAATTCCTCTGCCCTCTTAAGATGTGCCACTGATTTCTAGTGATGTTCTTACCTTTGAGAGCTTGATGAGGCTGGATATGTGTTCAATCTGTAAGAGAGACCAACAGAGTTAAGTAAATCTCCAGCTGCACTTTCGACACACACCATGGAGCTCCAGGGCTCTTCCATGGAACAGCTCCAGGGCCTGAGAACGCTCTGGCCTAAAAACCTCCAGAGGCTTTCCCCCTCGGCAGTTTCATGTCCTTCAGATTTCATACCTAATTTTAACTGAACTGGACACCTAGAGCCGTTTCCCTCTGAAACATGACATGGCATTTCTTCTCCAGGGTTCCTGCAGCTTTACCCACACCCCGACAGAGCCCCTGAAAGCCAAACACTGTTACCTTCAGTGTTCAAAGCACGTCACCTTTCAGTGCGCCTACGGGAAGCGCCTGGAAAGGGCAGTGACTCTGGAAGGTGGTTTTCCAAAGCTCCCCTCAGCCCCCTCACCGTTTTTCAGCAGAACACGATGAACCCGAGCTCTGGAAGCACTGGGCAGCTCTAGTAAGAGGCATTTGGTATGGGAACAAGTCCCTCACCCAGGGCTGGCAGGGGACAGGGGTACCAGCGTGTTGGTGTGCTGCTGGAGACATTTACCTGTACTCTGGAGAAGGGTTCGATGACTCGGATCAGATTCTGTTCCAATAAGTTATCATAGAGCTTAGCCAAGTGAGTGTTTATGATGGGGTCGTCCCTGAGCTCCACCTTATAGTCTGTCAGAGCCTGCGGAAGAGACGGTGGGAACAAATAAATCAGCCACGGGTCTCCAGTCCTCAAGGCCCTCCAAGAATGAAACAGCCTTCCCTCCCTGCCCAGCAAAGTAGCAGTGGTTAATCCGATCCCGTCACTTTGCTAAGAGGCCAGGAGGTCGTGACAGGCCAGCAGCCCTTCGAGCGCCGTGCAGCAAGCACCCTTCACCTTTACCCTGCTGGAGCTTGGCAAGCCAGAGCCTCTGGTTTGCGCTCGGGAGACAGCGAGACAGGATTGTTCCCTGCCACGGGAATCCTCTCCATTACTCTGTCGTGTTCTTGACGAAGCCAGGAAAAATTTTAGGAGGATACACATCCCACTGAATGGCCCCAAAAGTGCAGCAAACTACTTCTGAGTTCTCATCCCAAAAACACAAAACCAAAGGGAAAAAAACTAGGTTGAAGTGAGTTATTACTCCCCATGCTGGGAAAACCAAACGGGCTGAGTTTTGTGGAGTATCTGCTTGATGCACGGCTGCTTTCTACGAATGATTCTACAGTTTCCTGCTGTGGGATGTTGCAGCTCCTGCAACTTTCCAAAAGAGAATGTTTTGTCCAGCCAGGCTCCTTTTTCTGCCTCCTGACTCACCTTTTCAAAATCTGCCAGCGACCGGTTCTTACTGGCCTGTGCCACACATTTTAGTGCTTCTGTCTGCAGAGAAAGAAAACAAGAGTGGGTCATTTTTCTGGATTCCCCTCCCAGTCCTATTATGCCAGCTGTGCAGTATAGGGGAAACGTGCTTAAGCAGCAAAGCAATACAAAGCCATGTCAGTGTTGCTTCTACCCAGGCAGAGCAAGAACAGCTGCTCCTGAGGAGAACAGGCAGAACAGCTGCAGGACACAGCATGAAATCAGCTTCACCGAAACAAAGAGCTCAAGTAGTGCAAGGTTTGAGAGTACCAGCTGCACTTCCTATCAGGTTGCAGCTCAGGAGCAAGTTGGGTATGATTTTTTTAAGGAAAGTGCACAATTTGTCACTTGCTTAATAAGCGTGGCCATTTCCAGCCCCTAAACTGTGCTTCTCCCCTTTGCAGGCCACATCGCCTCCGCAGAGCGACAGAAGCATGGCAGGAGTCCTACGGATACCCTCAGGGACAGCATCAGCTGGTCATCTACCCCACAGTTGCTGAAACAAAGCAGAAGACCCAGCCACAACCAAACTGCCATCTTTACACTGCACAGAGCAGCACCAGCAGAACAGTTTCCAAGCGAGAGGCGCAAGTGCCCGAGACAAGCAGGACAGTGGCTACAGCACACGAGGCCCAGGCTCCTGCCACCATCTCCCCCACCGAGCTGTCCCCGAGGCTGCCCACCTCCCCTCTGCCCCCTCGCTCAGGACAGTGCAGGGAACAGACTTCCTCCCATACCCTGCCCTCACACCCTGAAAAGAAGCCTCCAACCCTGCTGCCGCTTGGGGATGGGGATGAAGGAGGCCCAGGGCTGCCCTTGGTGATCCAGCAAGGATAATGCAGGGATATCCCCACTCCAGGCTTCTTTCTACACAAATCTGCTCGCTGCCCTCCTCTACTAAATAGGTCCCCAATCCTCTGTGAGGCAGGTGAGCATTAGCTCCTGCGTCAACGCAAAGAGCCGTCTGACCAAAGGCTCCGAGGGCATCGGTGGGTAAGCCTGGCTCAGGCCCTGGCACACTTGGCTGCAGGCCCTGTGCTCTGCACCAGCATCCCCGGGTTTAATCCGGGGGTGGCGCTCACAGGCCGGCGAGTTAGCTTGTCAGAAAAAAGTCGGTCTAGCAACTCCCCAGCTGCTTGGCTCCCACCTCACAGGCACCCAGGTCTCAAGCTGCAGCTACACTCCTGTGAACAGACCGTCAGGGCTTGCTGCAACACCGAGTAACTTGGATTTAAACCCATCGGATCCATGGCTGCTGAGCAGCTGCAAGGGCTGAGACACCAGTACCTTGGGGCACTGGGCAGTCAGTGGCTCATGAAGAAAGCAGGGAGGATTAAAAACAGAAAATGAAGCGAGCAGGCCAGACTCTCAGTGAAACCCACTGTATTCCCTTTGATGGCAAAAGACTTAAGGCAATTACACGTGGTAATTCCATCAGTGCTGGATCTTGTTTGGGACACTCATGGGTGGAGGGTGTTTCGGTATGAAAAGACCAAAGTATTGGAAAAAAAGAATAACACGATATTCTCAGAGATAACAGGAGGATAGAAAGGGTTAAGTTTCTATACCTGTCTTCCTGCATACCGCAGAGCAAGCTTTCCACTCACTAATGCCTGCACATCTTCTGGGCTAGAGAGGGGAGGGAAGGAAAGAGCATTTATTCAAAAACACAGCTTAAATCTGTGTGCCTCCAAAATTCCCAATCGGTAGAAAATTACAATTCAAATGATCAAAGCTTCTGAGACAGTGTTAAGTCATAAATAAAGACAAAGAGCAAGAAAAGCACTTCTCTGCTTGAGTTCTTTCAGTGATGTCTTATACACGAAAGGCCTTTCCCATGTAAGTGCAGGAAGTGCTCTTCGCAGGACCGTTCGTTTGCCACGTACATGTTCAGCATGATTTTGCACAGCAACATGTATTTCAGCGCAGTGATGGCTTTTGGGTTGTCAATTGAATCGTATCCCTCAAACGCCTCGTAAAAATATGAATAGGCTGTTTTCCAGTCCTTCTCTTCTGCTGCATGGATAATACCTGTTGAGCGGAGCAAACAGGCAGGCATCAGTGCTCGTGCTGAATGTGAATGGAACTGGACAGAACAATTGGGTTGCCCAGTGCTTTACGTGGTACCTAGTAAAGGGAATCCTTTCTTCCTAGCAGAACATCCATGCCCTCTCTCAAGGGGACACGTTGAGACAGGCAACATCAGGGCACTTCAGGAAAGTGTGTGTAAGTGAGGTCAGGAACAACGGTAGTGCTGCTACCACAGTGTGAAGCTGTAGTGCCGGGGGGGTTACAGACCCTCCACCACCAGAGGTTTTCAAAACCAGGCTGAAAATGTGTGTCAGGAACAACACAACTACAGCTGGGCAGACTGGCAGGTATCCTGAGGTCCCGGCTAGCAGCATTTTTTTATGATTCACTCAGGAAAGAACAAGTGTCAGTCAACTGATGTGTCATGACAGACCTGGGCTTCCCCCTCCTCCCGAAGGACTTTACCTGACTGCATGTCTAGCGCTGCTTGCAGCTTAGGTGGACAGTAGATTGCGTTGGCTGTAGTCCGTGCAGAGGTTAAGGCTGCTCTTGCTTTTGGCAGGTTGCTCAGGGCATGGTAAGTCTTACTTTCTAACAGCTGCACTTCCACCAGCAATGCCTTGTCGTCCATCTTCTTCAATTCCCGCAGAAGCTGGGAGCCTAGCAGTGGGGAGAACAAGAACGTCTGTAACCTGCTCTGCGCCTGCGATCAACGATTCCGCAAGCCAAGCCTTCCCTTCTTCCACCGCCTCAGCGCTGGCTTCGAGGAAGGGAGGCTAGGCTTACACAACCCGTCCTTCCGAGAAGGAACAAGAGAGAGGAAACAGCGTCCGTCCACAGCCGGAGAAGGATGAACCAGCTCGGTGTTTGAGGTGGAAGAGGGCAGTGAGGACACTGGGTGTGTGGACAGCGTGTCTGTGTCACCTCGTCACAGGCCGCGGACACGCGAGGATGGGGTGTGCAGTTCGGACGGTCACTCTGGTACCCCTTCCCCAGGCGATTTCCAGCATGATTTCCCACTCACACGCAGGGCTCCGAGCAAACCCGGAGTACCTGCATCATTCCCTAGGGGGAGACCTGAGGATTTTCAAGCACCTCCTAAGAATATGGGATGAGGAAGGAATGTTTTAAACACGTCAGATCAAGTTTAGGAGGTAGGAACGGACAGCCTAAGGAATGCCTGGATAAACATGTTAAAGCCTTGTGAGGCCAGAAAGGCTTTAGAGGAAACCTTCCCCTTCCTTCCCCCGCTACGAACTACGAGCTAACCGAGAGCAAGGGCAGATGAGAACCTCATCCTCGCCTGCCAGGCTCAGAAGCTGAAAGCCACAGCTGAAGCTGCACAAGCAGGTGGCAGAGGAGGGGCTCTCCCCAGAAACACCTCGTAGAGGCTGTGCCACACAGCAACGCTAGCGCACAACCTGACACCTCGGCAGAGCCTTCAGATTCAGAGAGGCCTTCACAGCTCCCTAAGCTGTACCATGGTTAATTAACTTAATTAAGCATAGCTTTGGAGTGTGGAGTCTGATCAGTTTAAACTTGAGTGCATTATATATCTGTATGCAAACTAATTCTAACTTGACACTGAATTCCCTGTTTCAGAGCATTTAACATAACCTGACATTCTGAACAGCTACAAGTCACCCAGGTGGCTCGGGGCAGGACACGCTCTCGCCACCACGCTGCTGGAGAAGTGACGGGTCCCTGGCGAGGCGTCACGGTGCCCAGGTGAGCGCTGCTGGCCGTGGCAGCCCTGCCGTGCCCACGCGCTGAGCTGGTCTGTCCAAATACCCTTCAGGCAGCTCAAACCTCATCTCACATTACTGCAGTCATTTGCAAAACGAGCACGCGTAAGGCACCGAAGGGAGTTGGGCCGTGTAAGACGACCTGCTTTACGCCACTCTGCAGAGTTCACATGGTTAATTACCATATCTCAGGTGGTGCAGAAGCAAATTCTTAAAGCCTTTACACCCGCTCACAAGAGCTTGTCTAAGGTTGCCCAGAGAAGCTGTGGATGCCCCATCCCTGGAAGTGTCCAAGGCCAGGCTGGATGAGGCTTGGAGCAACCTGGTCTAGTGGAAGGTGTCTCTGCCCAGGGCAGGGGGTGGGACTGGATGGGCTTTAAGGTCCCTCCCAACCCAAACCATTCCATGATTCTGTGATTCTAATGACATCCCGAGAGGCTTGCCACTGCCCACCATCACTAGTTTTTAGCAAGGCCTATTGAGCAAGCTGCAGAAGGCTGGGTTTTCCCTTCAGCCCCTCTGACCACAGCAGCACAGGGTGTATGTCCCAGCAGCAGCCCAACCTGACGGCCTTGGACTGCACGCAGATCCTCTTCGCTTCCAAAATCATCTCAAATGAACAAATGGTGAGAACAAGGAGATCACAAAGCTTTTATCACCGTGCTATAGTAAAGGATGGCAGATGTGGTACAGCACTGAGAAATTCATGCCCAACTACTACAAAACTTAAAGAACATGACGTCATTGATAATTTTCCTCGGCAGCCTCACGACTAACAAAGAGCTACTACCACCACCTAGTGGGAGACTCACCTAGCTGCAGGGCTTCCTGGTACCTCTTGGTATCGAAGTACAAGGAGACCAGCCTCGCCTGGAGAACAGAAAAAGAACGGCAGTGAGGAAAGCCAGAGGAAGGTAGCACACGTTTATTTTGTAAAATGAAACTTCATATTCGTATCTGCACAGGCTTCACTAAATCAGTTTGCGTTCATTACATCACACAGTCCAGTTCTGCAAGACCGGCCAGATCCGAGCGCAGCTGGTGAACTCCTGCCTGCTCGGGGAGTCACTGACGTCAGTGCCATCGCGCCACCCGTCCGTGACATGGACAGAGAGCTGACCCACACACTACAAGCTCTCTGCTCTCACGGGTACTAAGTGGGTAAGGGGAAGCCGCTACCACACAGGTTTGGGATCCACAACGTAACGTACCTCCAGAGCCTGGCGTAGGAAAGTCCTCTTCTCTGATTTGGCCCATTCGATACACTCTAGACACAGGTCAACCTTAAAGGGAGCAGAAAGAAATTTGTAAAGCCTCCTGCTGCCCCTCTTTAAACAGCAGCACGGTTCAATCATTTCCTACAAAGCAACAAAAATACAACAAAGCCTGAATCTGCACAGTGTAGTTTAAAAAACAAAGTCATTCCTGCCTGAACAGCAGCATGGCTAAAGAGCATCATTAGCTTCACTTTAGAACGAGCCTGGAGATTAGCCTTCATCATCAGTGCCGCCCCAAACGCCTCCCAAGCACACCTTTCACACTCCCAGTAGTTCAGCGCTGGAGAGAACGGCGGCTCAGCGGAGCAAGGTTAAGCGACGTCTCTGAACAAGGACTCACTGGTAACCACACACGACACGCTTCAGCCTCAGGCTGCATCATGTTGGCACCAGAGTTTAAACTCACAGGAACACGCACCAGGTGATGTGGAACAGCTACAGTTTGTGCAATGTTTTCACACCCTACTTGTTAGATTCACTTCCTGCCCCTTGTAACCACGTTCAGAGTATCAGATGACTTATAATGCATATTGCAGGAGGAAGGAAAGTTCAGAATCATAAAATCATGGAATGGTTTGGGTTGGAAGGGCCCTTAAAGCCCCCCCAGTCCCACCCCCTGCCACGGGCAGGGACACCTTCCACTAGACCAGGTTGCTCCAAGCCTCATCCAGCCTGGCCTTGGACACTTCCAGCGATGGGGCATCCACAGTTTCTCTGGGCAACCTGTCCCAGTGCCTCCCCACCCTATGCAGGAAGAATTTCTTCCTGATGTCCAATCTAAACCTCCCCACTTTCAATTTAAACCCGTTACCCCTTGTCCTGTCACTCCCTGCCCTTGTAAAAAGTCCCCCCCAGCTTCCTTGTAGCCCCTTCAGGCACTGGAAGGTGCTATCAGGTCTCCCCGGAGCCTTCCCTGCTCCTCTTTCTCAGAAGGGAAACTAAGGTTTCGTTTAAGCTTTAGTTGTCATAAAACCCCCCAACAGACCACCTTCTTCGATTGCTTTTCGAATGCATTTGGCTTCCAATAACTTTTTCTGCCCACCAGGGACAATCCTCCCACACCAGGATATGAAAATAAAGCTTTAGCTTCCAAAGTTTCACCAGCAAAAATTGCTGAACTCCCAATAGCATTTCTTATACAGCTGTGCTCTTGTTCAAAACAAAAACATCTGGGAACTCGAGAACCGATTCTGCCTCACTGCAAGGGATGAACTTTGAGGTCCCTTCCAAGGTGTTTTGCACCATTTCATTTGGCCATAGAGAGAACTGTATTAACTGCTCTCTTCCAAAGGAAAATGAAGTGGTTTAGGGTGTAAATATGTCAGGCCATGTGCGTCCCTCAGCAGCAGAAAGCAACAGAGGTGCTGGGCTCCGCTACTTACAGCCAAGGTAGGTGCCAGGAGCCAGTGCCACTGGATGTTTTATCTGTCACTTCAAAGCAGAGTAAAGGAACCCAGCAGCTTAAGACTGCTGAGATTCCCTGGATGAATAAAGCAGCCATGGTCCACCCCAATTAGAAGGTGTTGATTTAGTGCTGGCCCATAACATACAGTCACCCTGAGGGGCCAGGCTCAGGAACGCCTTTCCCCAAAATCTCCGGACCGCAGCTCTTTCTGGAGCAGCTCTGTAGCTGTACGGCACTGCAGGACTTGTCAGCTCCTCATCACCGCTTATTAATCGGGAACATTTTCTGAAAAGCCATTATGAAGTCGCAGTTTACTGCACAGTGATAGCTGGTGCATTAGGAGCTGGAGAAATCTCCAATTTCGTTGCTTTACTGGACTCCTGGGAGTCCTCTTAATACACGTTACCCTGAGGAAGGAACAACCCCTCTCAACATTTCTGAGGCGCTGAAAATAACCAGGACATCAAGAACCTCGCAGCTTAGGTGTTATAATTCCTTAAGGTTTTGGGTTTGGCTGCTGAATAGGCTTGAAAGTGAATGTTTTGACTAACCAGGCCATATTTCCATCACTGTTACTCCAAGTTTTTCCTCTGCCATAAAACGCCCCCTTTTGGGAATGCATCCAAATAGTCATTTCCACCTTCAGAAAAAGCCCAAAGCCACTGATTTTCTCCTGACCCCTTCAGGGGTTCCCTTCTCACCTGCACGTCCCACCCTGCCTCCCTTCATCTCTTCTCTTAAAGAGGAGCAGAAGATTCTGTCGGTCACCGGTACGGTAACACGGCACAAGCCACAAGAACTGAAGAGCAAGGGACGAACGTTGGCTACATCACCGTAACTGCAGGATGATGCCGGCACAGACAAGAAAGCCGCCTGCCTCCCAGGACGGCACGACCTCTCCCAGGCCGCTGTCGCTGGGTGCACAGTGGTGTAGGCTTTGTCCTCAACCTGCTGCTCAGACCCCCGTCCTCCCGCTTCCACCAACTGCTTTGGTGCGCCAGTACAACCCCCACCACCGCAGGTCAGCGCTGCTGCGAGTGGCTCCTCATCGTTCACAAGTCGCTCCTGGCCTTCTCCAATTCCCAAATAACCAAGTCACGTGGACAGAAAGAAGGAAGGAAAAAGAGAAAACGCTCAGCTGTATTCTTGGGAGCGAACGAGAGTGGCGGAAATCTTAACTGGGGACTACCCTGGACCAAACGGGTTTTCTAGCGGAGAATTTCACCCACTGGAAGTGGTTTATGCTTGGTGGCTGCAGGACTTTTTCCACTCCCACACCAGGAGTAACTTTCACGCCTCAGAAGCCCTCTGTAGAGCAAGAGGCTCACAGCACGCAGCGCACCTTCCTGTCTCCAGTTGAAAGGAGAAGGAACACTCACCGTGTCACCCCTCCGCCTCCTGCGGAGACCCCAAACACTCCCCACTCTAGCTCCGTGCCATCACACGCCTTCCCACCAGCCCGAGCTCCCTGGAAGGGCACAGCGCCTCTCACCTCCCGAGCGCTAACCGCACTGCAAAGTGACACTAACGCCGTACAACCAGCAGCCAGCAACCAAATCTGAGAAAATGCCCAGGGTGAGTTAACCCTAACCCGCAGCTGGCAGAAAAACATGGGAAGGAGTGAATTAAATTAGACAGTGTTTTACTGATGGAATATATCCAAATGCATTAATGTTTCCTGACATGAATAATTCTTCAGTGTGAAGCAAAGTAGGACAGATAACGGTGTTAGAGGCTTTTAAGGAACAGACCAGTGCTGAAGCGTAACCTCACCTCCTGTCCTGTTGCTGCCTCCATATCAAGGAAGAGATCGAGCAGGGATCGGACTAAGCGGGCTGCCTTTGCTTTGCTGATGGAGTTCAAGAAGGGTCGAACGTACTTCAGAAGTCCTCCCAGCTCTGTGCAGGAGAAAAACCAAAGCATGAAATACAACCACGCAGCCAAACGCTGCACCGCAGCCCCGGCGCGTTGGTAGGCAGCGGTATTTGTTACACCAAACGTCTTACAAGCAGCCCCTCAACATCATTCACAGGAAAGAGCAATAGGCGGCAGCAGAAGGAATGCCTCGCGGTAACCACGGACTGGTCACGGTGACTGCTGGGCTCCAGTCTTACCCACACCGCACACGCTTCCCGCCCCTTCAGCTCGCCCAGTTACAGCGCCACTTGTAACGACACTGCCCTCGGGCACACGTTCAAAACGTGAGCATCTACTAAATGCTTTGAGTTTTTTCCATAAAGTGGGCAGCAGAGTGTCGAGTTGGAGTATGTTGTTATGAACTCACAGCTGGACGTTTCCATCTGCCATACCCTAGGAGTCAGGTACACCCTGCGCTCCGCTGCTGAAAACACGACGGTTACCACCTCCACTGCCCACGTCACCCATCAGACCCTGCCTCACTGCACTAGCTCGCTGTTCCCGTCAGTCTCCTTACTCGGTCACAGCGATAAAGCTAGTCTCAAGCTCACAAAGGAAAAGCCTTCCTTTACAAAGAAATACACTAAAAATGTTGTTCTACAGAGCGAAGGAATGCAGCAGCCGATGTCACAGCAGTCTCGGGACTCTGGAAGCAGAAGGGAGTTACGTGAGGGCATTACAATAAACGACAGGCAGCCGCCGGGCCAGGCCGCAGCGGTTCTCCTTACAGGCGGGAGAAGAGGATACTTGCAGCAGGCCAGCACCCAGGCAGCGCCGGGTTCAGCGCTGACTCGTGAAGCGGTGGGATCGTACACTGAAATCACACCTTGGTTGCCCCCGAATGCTAAGGCACACCCAAACACCAGCTAGATCTCACACTACTCTGTTGGCAAGACTTGATAGGAAAAACAAAACCAAGCCTGTAACGAGCGCTTGAGAAACCTTCGATATACTCTACACCAAACTGGTATCAGAATCAAAGCTACAATGAGAGATTAACCAATTTTATTTCAATTAGTATGCGGAGGAGCACCAGCAGAATTTCAGCCTGGGACGATTACAATAAAACCAGTTGAAAACAAGGTTTCTTCTGTATTTCGTCCAGCAGTAACGCCAAAGCACTGTTGTAAGAACATTCTGATACCTAAAAATTAGGCTATTTTCTACTTTTTCAACCTATTTATTTTACAATCTTAACCAACCCTGACACAACTCATTTCTTACACCTTTAAGAAGTGGACCTCAGTGTGTTCCAATCCAATTGCCCATGGTGACGTACTGACATTTCTACACAGCTGAACTCAGTTTTAGAACAACAGAACCTCCTCCGGAGCACGCCCCGCGTCCTTCGAGGAGCCTTACATTCCCAACAGCAGAGCAGCAAATCCTGACTCTTTCCACAACGGACCAATTGGACTTTGTACAGGGAACAAAACAAGCCGCTGTGACTGCCGTGCCCAAGGTTCTGTAAGTTTTACCTCCTCTCTGCTGGAGAATAAATGGGCAGGTTTTTCTACAACTGAGGTACTTTAATACCCAACTCTGGGCCCCGCTGACAGTTTCAGTCAACGCTCAGCTTTTACTCAACAGGAACTGTTACCTACTGCCCCGTGGCAGACAAGGCCTTTTCCCACACCGCTGTCATTCACCGGTCAACCTATGGTACCACTCGCAGATGCAAATGCCAATGATTTTAACCACTTTGGTTTCACATACAGTAAACAAACTACCGTGGCAGCAGCAGACAGCTGCTTCCAACGCACCACTTGGGGCAGAGCCACTCTCAAGCACCCTCCCCTCGATGGGAGCGGAGAAAGGTGGGCTCCAGAACACCTTTGGCTTGGAAGAGAAGCAGCACTAAAGCTGGAGTTGCCCAGAAGCTGCTTCTTGCGCTCTTCCCTTTAGCAACTAGCAGGAGGACTTGAAAGCACAGCCCTTAACACCAGTGACAAGCCCACCTGTCATCAGGCCACAGCGCTGCATCCTTAGCTTTGAGCTCAGCCACTAAGCATTTGCCTTATCAAGGCAGCGAGACTCTCTGAGACCCATCAGCTCACAAGTACCACAAGGTACCGCTCTCCCTCCTCTGCATCGCTGCATCACACCAGCTTCTTGGGACCAACCGAATCATGGGTTTAGCGCACAACACTCTTCCACGCAGGAAGGGGACTTGAGAAGAAATGAAAGGAAAACATCACGTGAAATATACTACGGTATTTATCTTTCCATTGACTTGCTCAACAGCTGCCCCAGAGTTCCCTAGAAAGCGGACTCGAAGCTGGAATAACCCTACATTTTGCAAACTACATATTTAGACACACAAGCGCAAAGTTCCCACGGAAATTTCTCTTTCCTACCAGTGTAACTGTCAACTATTCTTAGGATTTTCTTTTTTTATGTAAACGCGATGCTTGGTGATGGTGTGACTGACAGCTCTGGAGAAGTGACTAGCAGCCGCTCTGGAAAATGAAGTCTGCTGCTCATCCTCAGAGAGAGCGCTTCCACAAGCTAACATGCCATGTACCTGAATACTCACCCCAGCTATTCCAATCCTACACTTTTAAGCAATGCTATAAACATCTGGAACTGTCCCAAAAAAGTAATTAATCTACCAGTTCAATCCTTAATCTCTATCAGGCTGAGAAAGAGGGTCATTTGTATTATTACTATTATTTTAAACAAAGGCTCGCTGGAAGTCAGTCCTCTGAAAACTACATGTTCCCCTCACACTCCCAGAGAGCAGCACAGGAGTTGGAACTTTCAAACCCCACCAAGCTGCAGCTGAATTTTTCCCCAGGCTGCAACTCACAGACCCTTTCATCTCCGGGAAGTCGTTGTTTGGAAGTAGCCAACAAGCCACTGCAACACCTCGAATCTGCCACAGAAACTCCACCTGCTACAACCAAAACGTGTGCAGCGAGTCACAACGATGAAATCTATTTCATTTGGGCCAGAAAGCGTGCAGTCTCAGTGATTTCCTCATCAGGTTAAGCAGCACTGGAATCACTCCCCCTGGATGTGAAGATCCACGTGCCTGCCTGGTACCAGCACCTTCGTGAGCGGCTGTAGCTGGTGAAGATGCTGCTGACCCTGACTGCTTGTCACCACCAGTCTACTGCACCCTAGGAAACGGACCGAAAGGGCAGGTGACAGTGCCTTTCCCACAGGACTAGCGCGTCTCTGAGCTAGTATTCCCTTTCCTCCTCCCCCAGCTTCACCACAGGTCTCTGGGAAGCACAACCTGGTGATTTCATTCTGATCTACACGCACACAACTGGCTCCTTAATGCTGCCAAGTTCATTTTCTTCTACTGGGAATATGGTTGCTCTGCAGTTTGTTTCCTTCAACACATTTCACATACATTTCACACTTGCTCCTTCATAAACCTGGTTTTGATGAGTTCACGCTGTCACTTTCAATTGCTTACCCTGTCCCTTAAAGAACATCTATTAGCCAACCACCCTCTGAGAATACACTGAAGTTCTTCAAACTCGTCTAAGACTTCGGCTTAAACTCCAAGCTACTCCAAGTCCTGCAGCAGTGAGGAGGCCGCCATGCACCTAACAACTCTTCTCTCAGGCTTACCAACAGCACCAGCATACCCACACCTCCACCTGAGGACTTTTCTGATGATTTCCCCCCTTTTCAGCCCAAACACACACACCTTCCCTAGTGCAGGAGCAAAGGCACGTTTAATTGTCTCTACAGAAGCAAACATGAGAGTGCAAAGGGCACCCATAGAACACAGACACCTATATCCCAGATAATTGGCTTGAAGTCCTTTAACATTCCATTAGAGAAACGAGCACTTTACAACAGGCTTCATTTGTCCTGCTCCAAATTCTCACTTTAGAAGAGGTGAACTCATCCAGAGGGACCTGGACAGGCTGGAGAGGTGGGACCATGCCAACTTCATGGAATTCAACCAGGCCAAGTGCAAGGTCCTGCACCTGGGTTGGGGCAATCCCAGCACAAGTACAGGCTGGGGGAGAATGGATCGAGAGCAGCCCTGAGGAGAAGGACTTGGGGGTACTGGTGAATGAAAAGATGGACATGAGCTGGCCGTGTGCGCTGGCAGCCCAGAAAGCCAACCGTATCCTGGGCTGGATCCAGAGCAGCGTGGGCAGCAGGGCGAGGGAGGGGATTCTGCCCCTGTACTCTGCTCTGGGGAGACCCCACCTGGAGTTCTGTGTCCAGCTCTGGGGCTGCCAACATAAAGGTATCGATTAGTTGGAGTGAGTCCAGAGAAGGCCATGGGGATGCTCCGAGGGCTGGAGCCCCTCTGCCATGGGGACAGGCTGAGAGAGTTGTGGTGTTCAGCCTGGAGAAGAGAAGGCTCCGGGGAGACCTTATAGCACCTTCCAGTGCCTGAAGGGGCTACAAGGAAGCTGGGGGGGACTTTTAACAAGGGCAGGGAGTGACATGACAAGGGGTAACGGGTTTAAATTGAAAGAGAGGGGAAGTAACTTGGACATCAGGAAGGAATTCTTCATGGGGAGGGTGGGAGGCACTGGGACAGGTTGCCCAGAGAAGCTGTGGATCCCTGGAAGTGTCCAAGGCCAGGCTGGATGAGGCTTGGAGCAACCTGGTCTAGTGGAAGGGGTCCCTGCCCATGGCAGGGGGGTTGGAACCGGTTGATCTTTAAGGTCCCTTCCCACCCAAACCATTCTGTGATTCTATGATTCTATGAACCGCATGCCAGAAGGGCATATTTTTCCCCACTGACTATAAAAGCAGTCACACTAGGAAATCAGAGATGGACACCCTTAGTCAGGTGAGACAAACAGCACCTCTATTTCCAGCACAGCCCCAGGCACAAGACATGTACCTCACACACATCACAGCAGGATCAGCATCCAGAACGCCCAAACACATACAGAGTGGGTGGATCAGTTCAACGGCCAAGTCAAAACAGATGTTTACAAAGACTGGAGAGTCGGACACCAAGTGAGTGTTTCAGAATAAACAGAAACCCCTGATCTCCACCAGCCGCTACCCGGGAGCTCAGCTGCTTCCCACGGACTACTCTGACGTGAGGTCTGGCGGCCCAGTCGAAGGTTGGATCAAACCTTCTGCTGGCCTGTTCTCCCCAACCAGTTTCAGACTGTTAAAAGCACACACGCTTCAGTTCACATCCTGAATCATTGCTGTGCAGTTAGAAAACATCAGGGCTATACCATGGCCAACCGTCCGCCACGGAGAGAACACTCTTTGCAGGGACACGGCCTATCAGCTCCTAAGATGCTCAAGGTGAAAGGTGCTCCAGAAAAGGCAAGAGCGTTCTTCAGCCAAAGAAACAAACCCAAACTGCTGCGTACAAAAAAACACACTGCCTTGAGCTTTCCAGGAAACAGAAGACATGAACAGATTCAACCTAAAAGTCATTGAATAGAGAACTTTACTCCATTTCTGTCCTTTCGCACATTCACAATGGGAGGACTGTCAAGTCTTGCTCTTGTGAGGAGCTGGGGAAGGATCTTCTGATGTCATGTTTCAGCAGATAAATCTGATCAGCAGATAAATTGAGAGAGAAGCTGCTGGGGAGAAAGGCCTTTTGGGGACAAACTTTCCTATTTGAAACAAGGCTCTTGATATTATTAAAAAACAAGAGAAACTTCTCATTTCAAACACACCAGCTTAATAAAGCTTTAGTCACTTTTGCTACAGTGGCCACACGTCAGAGGGTCACTAACCCCACTGCCCAATGCATCGGCAATCTTTTGGAATACGGGGCCAAGTAACACGAGACTAAAACTTTATGCTGTTTATCTAGTTTAGTTTCTGTCCTGTCTCCGAGATAACACCTCCTGCCAAAACCTGCTTTTACTTCTACCTCTTAAATAAGGAGACTAAATTCATGTGAACGCATGTATCTATTTCCCGTTACCTCAGTCACTTATCCCAGGCTCACCTTCTGCCTGCCCAGTCTTGGCCAGAAGCGACCCCAGTTCCAGGATGCTCTGCTCTTTGACTTGCACCGCTTCTTCATCATTTTCCTGGACATCACGTTTCACTAGAAAAGAGTGGAAAGGTTACGTTTAATGCCATTTCAGTTAGAAGACAATCACTACCCCTGGAAAGGCACCAAACCAATGCAACTGTTGTAACGGGCCACAGTGAATTCAGTGATCGGCGCGATCTGGAAAGCAGATTAGGTGGGAAGTTTAAAAGCAGCTTCTACAGAGCACTGCATCTCCACGAGGGCTTTAACCCAGCCAACGGATGCAACTGCGTGCTCCAGCTTGGTGATAATTTAAGTTTTGAAGTAGTCCCATTAAGCTTGTCCAGCTGCTCAAGTTCTGGGTAAAACACACCACCATCCCCCAGCAGACCCTCTCCCGCTGACACCACAAAACAAAGAAAGAAAGAAATGCAACGGGATTTCCAGGGCTGGACATTCTGGCATTGGGATTTCTGATGTCGCTGCTTTGTGGTTTAAGTTGCGATCCCATGGTCAAGGCCCGGCACAAGAACACGGGTGTTGCGAGTCAGGTACGTCTGCTCTCTCCGCTCAGGAGGGGATCAGGGTTACAACTGCCACGGGAGTCAGCGCTCCTTCCCACCCCAAACTCCGACAACTAATCATCACTGTGCACCAACGTGAGTAACTCTGGCTCCGAAGTACGCAGAGGGTCAGGTGACATACGGCAGCACCTAACCCGTGTGCACACAGCATCAGTTTCACATAAGTTATCTGTAAAACAACGCATTTTCTTCCCTGACACCTGCTACTGCATAAACATTCACCTCCACCATCCCCTGTGCGGGCGAGTTCCCCGAACACCACCACCAAAGCCACAACGCCGTAAAGCCAGCTCTGCGGAGGGCACTGCGCTCCTCCCCAGACGCTGGGCACAGAGGGCAGCTTTCAGCACCCGTAATTTAACACGCGCGGTGTCAAAAGCAAACTAACTGTACTCCAGCGAGGGAAGTATCACCCCAACGCTCGCCGCACTGCCCCAGCTAACACCAACCGGCAACACGAGCTGCTACTCCTGACTGAGCCAGACCGGACGGAAAGTTGTAGGTGTGATGCCAGGTTTGAGAACGTCAGCTACTAATTAACCACGGCAACACCCAGAGGGATGAGCAACTTTTAAAGACCATACAGCAACTCCAGCTTCAAGGTCTACCACAACACCGGGAAACTTTTATTTATGTGTCACCCAACACAGCGGGGTGACAGCAGGTCACGGCACGTCTTCAGAACTCACCAGACATCTACGAGAACCAACAACTTCTCTGTTACACACCTGTCTCTACGGCACCCCCTCTCCCCACCCTGCACTCCCCTCAAATAAAGACGGATTATGGCTACAAACCACCCGACAGCACCAACACCCCCCTGGCACGGCTGAACACCCGGGACGGCCCAACCGGGTAACCGCTGCAAACAGCATCTGTCTTGAGACAAGCCGAACTTAAAACTCCAGCCACGGCACAGACAACAAACCCCCCCCAAAACTTCCTGTGTAGCGCTGAGAAGGCCGTTTGAACAGCAAGGGTACTTTAGTGCCGAGAGGAAACACCACTTCCAGCAGTTCTGTCATCCCTCAGCACCCCAAATACCCGCTGCAGGACACCGCTACCGGCGCAACACCCAGGCGCCGGGACACCACCCCCCAAAGCCCCGGTACAGCC
>NW_010236068.1:0-31868 GCF_000690775.1 Eurypyga helias
AGCACCCGGAGCCCCTCTCCTTCCCTGCGGCATGCCTCCGGCTGTAAAATTCACCCGTCTTACCTCGTCACCACGACTATAAACTCATGTTACTATTTTCTCCAGCTCAGCTGAAGAATAAGCCACAGGGAAACTGATCTTTTGGGGAAATCCCATGTTCAGGATCTCTCAGACATGGAGTATCTCAGAGAGAGTGAACGTACCTCGATACCCGAGTCTCCTCACACACTGTGCTTCCTAATACGCACCTCTTAAAAAACCCCAAATAACACAAAACCTACGCTTTCAACCTTCGGAGCCCAGAAATGGAGGAAACCCAAGGCATTGGTCATTTTTATCATTGCAACCAGTTCTTCGGCAGCTCACAGCATTTGGGTTAATCAGCTGACCTTAGACTCGCAGACTCACAGAATGGTTTGTGTTGGAAGGGACCTTAAATACCATCTAGTTCCAACCCCCCTGCCATGGGCAGGGACACCTTCCACTAGAGAAGTTAGTGGTTTGTTCCCCTCAGGATCATATTTTCTCCTCCATATACAATGAGACGGTATTTTCAGTACCTGAGAAAATGGGATGCATTCCCATCTCTTGCAGGAGGCCACTGAACTGCGAATGGTCAGCGCGGGCTGAAGATGGGAAAGTAAGGACCCACACAGCGATGTGGGCATCCCTACGGATCAAAAGACGATGGATAAAGCTGCCCCTGCAGTGCACAATGTTGGGGCTTTTGCTGTAAGAGCCAGAAGTAGCAAGTATTTCAGAAAGAGTCAAAGAGCAAATAGGCATCTCCTGAAAGACAAAAATCTACTCCTTAAATAATAGGGCTTACTCCTTGGGAAGGCAATGCCTCTGGACCAGCTCATAGTGCATCAGAAATCTGCATGGGAGCAAATTAACTTGACCCCATGCAGTGAACATGGATATAAGATACAGGAATGATTTACTTCCCATTTTGAGTGCTTCCTAATCTTCTGTGTAGTAAAACAAATGTTTATCAAAGTCAAATTTCAAAAAACATCCTGTAAATTAAATTCTCTCAGAATTACAACACGTTATTAATTAACTCAGACTATGTTTAATGCTGTGATATGCCATTATATGGAGTATTGAAATACCTTTCACAATATATGATATTCTGGGTGTTCTGACCGAATTTTATAATTGAAGTAACTTTGTTGTTTTTAATATTAAAATCAGCTTCAGATAAAATGGCTGATGGAAGCATTTAATTCCTTTTGCCTTATGAAAATAAACTATTCCAAATCAGTGTTTGGAGTACAAGGTGTAGAGGGAAACCTGTCTTACATGACCAAGAAATAAAACCAGCAGTTGTCACAGGAAATGATCAGTTAATAAGAGGCTGTCCACAAAACATATGTGGCAATTTGAGATGTCTTCTAAAGTCAGGAGGGTGTTGTGCAATTCATTAATTTACTGTGTATACTGAAATATTTGTCATTTCTCTTGGAAAATGTAACTCCTGAAGTAACACTGCTTAAGTGGAAATCTCAACTTCCATTATAAAAATCTCAGCTTCCATTATAAAACCAGCAGCTTCCTAGCCCTCACAGTTTTGGCAAACATGTTGAATCATCCCACATGAACAGAAATAAGAAAATAAATTAGAAAAAAAAAAAAGTTTCTCATACTTTTTACATTTCATGATTTCTGAGGGCTTGAGGTTGATAATATTACATAATCCCAGTCTCTGCTAGCATTTCTTCCCTGGAAAATACTGTGGAAGGTATACAAGAACGTTACAAAAATGTCACAGAGGGCCCAGTCTCAATATAAATAGCCTATTGGATGCATATATGAAAGAAGGATCACAGACTCAATGGCCACAGAGTGATGCCGATCCATAGTACACTGCAGAAAACTTCCACTACGTCATATAGGCTACAGAGAAAATGAAACCATTTAAGAACTTTGCCTTCATCCCTCAGTTTATTCTGTGGGTGTTCAGTGGACTATAAAATCTGTATATTTCAGTAATAACTGGAGATTTAAGGTACTGCATGTGCAGAACAACCAGTTCCGGCAAACTGTTTTCAATGAAAAATGGTAGCAGGAAATGTGGAAGCTTCCTCTACGTCCACCTTAGAACGTAGAGGTCCTGTTCACCTACCTTTTAATATTAATCTCTTTTTATGTTTTTGTCCATTCTTCCTTCCTCCCCCAGATTTCATCCTTTTTCCTCTCTTGATCTTAACTTTCCATCCTTATCTTTGCATAACTGGCAATTCTCAAGTCCTTTGGTGAATTGTTTTAAAATTCCCTACCCCAACAGCAGCTCTTCTCTCTCTGCTAGCTGCCTCCAGAAACTGGCAGCAGAGAAAGCTAGATGAAACAATTGCTTTCAGATAGGCCCTTTTGGACTCTGTTCATGTAGGAAGGGAATCCCAATAGCCACTCTGGAAACTCTGTGGACCTTTCCAATTCGCAATGAAATCTATGAAGAGACTCCTAAGCCTAATCCATCAGAAATTCATGTTAGCAGCTGCTGGACCACAAATGTTTGGCTGCTCTACAGACCACATATGGTAGCTGATGCTTCGATAATGAGTGAGAGATCTCTTGTCCACATCAGCTGTACAAAGCTTAATTATATTTCACCTTGCCCCTTTCCCAGAAATAGGTCGGCTTCATGGAAGATAAACTAATATCTCTGGACAAAGGATGATGAAAGAGCTTTTAGTCATTGCATATATTACTAGAAACAAGGGGAAAAATTCAGTTTCTAACCAACAGCTTTTTCTAATATTACCTTTGTTGAATAATGATACGCAAAGGTGTATCTTCCCACCACTGTTTTGTTGGGGTTTTTTTCAGCATTCTCTGGGTAATACATATTTTTGTGTTGTTCAAACAGAAAATAGATTTTCCTGTTTCTTGAAAAGTCACACAATTTACACCAGGAATTTCTGCTTACCCTGAATTCTGTTCCAGAACCACTCAAACTGAGAGAGCTGAGTACATCCCTTTGTATGAATGTATATGTAGCTAAACTGGGGTATTATGAAAAACAGTTCACAAAGCCAGTAGAAAGCTATATATAAAATGATATTCTCATTTCAAATGAAGCCTGAGACAAAAGGGATATAGGTAAACACAGCTGCAACATTTTTAGGCATATAATCAAAGGCACAAAAAAATATTGGAAAACTATGTTAATTATTGTAATTAAATTGTGAAGAGTATTGATAGAAAAATATCTTTAAAGCATATAAAATCAAAACGGATCTTTTAACATATGGGAATTTATTCTAGAGGAAAGATGTGCCAGAACAAAAGTACTAGTTACCTACTTGCTGCTTCCTGCTAGTAGAGTTGAAACTTGAGAAGCAAGAAATGGAAGAAATGTTCTTCAGTGCTCGTTCCCTGAATCCACCAGTTTATGAAGAAATAGGAAACTAGCCTCAGAACAGTATCAGAAGGCTTTTTAAAAACCTTCTGTGTTAAGACACTTCCCTCTTCATCTGCAGCTCCAGTGTTCTTCGCTTCTCATATCATGTTTCTATATCCTTTTCTTTCCGTCCTAATCAGTCTTTTGAGTCTGATCTTTTCCTTATTCCCTGTAGATGTTTTCTCCTTTTCCCACTGTGAATGTCACAGAAAGTGAGTGCATGCTCAGCTTGCAGCTCAACTGTATTCCACTGCGCTTAAACACAAGTGTAGAATGGTACTTGTCAGTGGAAGACCATGAAGCTCCCTATGCAGTCTGTGAAGACAGGCAAGCTCTCCCCAGACGGATTCACATTCAGAGGAGAAGTCAAATAGACAGTCTGATCTTCCAGAAGATACCAGGACTCTGCAAGCAGCCTGAGGCAACCAGGCGCCTAAAGAAGGTCTCCATCAGCTCTTCATCATTCCATGAAAGGCAACCGAGGCCCCACAGCAGAACTTTCCACTGCTTTGTCTTTTTCAGGTTTATGTATTTTTTTCTAATAGATGTTGCCAACAGTTTGCTTTCCAGAACCCTTCTATTCCATAGGATCCTCTAAATTTATAACAAAGGAGAAGGAATAATTTGAATCCTACTATATCAGGCAGTATATACCCACCTAAAGACATTAGGGTAATCTAAGGACTAAAAAAGTGTATATACTACTCTAATGTCTACCCCTTGCCACAGCTTCAGCCATACAGGAATAAAAAAACAGCTACAGGCCTGCAAAATCTCCTTTCAAAGTGGGGATGGATGCAGTGGCCTTGGCTCTACCCTTACCAGTGGCCCGCTGGATGCCGTGGTACAGCACGTGTGCTGGCCTTCAGCACAGCCCTGGTCCTGCTCCTTGCTGCTCAGAGGGCAGCCTCTGTGCCTTTTATGGAGCACCCTTAGCTCCATGCTGGCCATGAAGCCTCAGTAGTCCCCAGTGCAGGGCGAGGAATGGGGTGAGCTACTTGGTGGAGAGAGTCAGTCAAGCCTTAAAGCAGGATGTGAGAAGGCACCAATAGCTCCACAGATCTGAATAGCTACCAGGTAATTGTTTTTCTATTCAGAAACTATTTTTCTCAGTTTATCTTTTGGAGAGAAAGCTGACATCTTCCTTCCGCAGAGAAACATTTAATTTTAAGATAATTTGCGCATAATACTTTGCTTTTGCATTGCTTCGACCAGAACAATTTCCCATTAAGATAAAGCAAGGATGAGCAGACTGCAGCCACAGAACAGAGTGTGCTGGCAGATCAGAGCAGCAGTATAATGACATTAAGTCTCAGATTTTTTAAACAGTCAAAAAATAAATCAAATTGCAAAATTAAAAAAACAGTCCAAAATTGTCTGAGCAGCACTTGGAGGTCCTTCACAAATGAAGAACAATTGGCTTCACCTACAGCCCTTAACTGCTCCAGCTGGTCATTACCTGTACATTAAAGCCCTTTGGACGAGTCAGTAATGTTTAAATAATCCACATCCAGACACTGTCTTACACCTTCCTTAGTGGACTGCAGTGCAAATGCATGGTACAATTAATTAACACTGGGACCAAAACCAGAGTCTCCAGCTTCCAAAACAAATGCTCAGCCATGTAGCCAAAAGCACAGCTCCAATGGCATAAGCCAATTTGCTCTCTGTTTTATTAAACTTCCATAGTGTTTAGAATCACTAAGTCACAGTGGGTCTGGCACTTCATGTGATGAACCTTGGTCAGCATTTCATTACCCACCCAAACACAATTGTAAGCCTGTTTTGCTAATTCCTCTCTTTGAGGGATTTCTGGTTTACTGCAAATCATATGTAATGGTGTGAAATTTGGCAAAATACGTAATAGTGCCTGAGCTCAATGAAGAGCTCTGCCTGTATATCTGCATGTGTCTGCTTTCCTTCTAAAAGTTTGAAAATTATTTTTTGGCCAATGTGTTTCTCCTGGTACTGCCTAAGAGCCCTCTTAATGTTCAGGCCTCCAGCTGCAGACAGCTATACTCAGCTTAGCTTTGTAGCCACCTCCCTCATTTACTTCCAGTCACCCAAAAGTTGAGTTTCAAACATCAGCTGTCTGGATTTCCTCTATATTCAGAGGAAATTTCCTCTATATTTCCTCTATATTCAGAGGTGATGCAGGCACCTCTAGAAGGCAATTTGTCCTGCCTTAAGCTTAGCTAGCCAAGAGAAAGAGGGTCATTTGCTCTGAGGTGGCCCATCTGCTGGGCACTGATGTAGTCTAAACACCACCTTCCAAATAAACAGTTCTTTCAGATAGCGTGAATCACCTGAGAGTCATCCCATCCTTACATGCTATTTGGCTTCCAAATAATATCTGTTTTGTAATTTCATATTGATTTCCCTTCTCTAAATAGGGGGAAATCAAAGGAACTAAGAAAAGTACATTTCAGGATATAATTTCAATTACGTTCAAGCACTGTACTCGATTTAAGAACAGACACAGGTAAATTCTATAGCTAAGCAAAATTTATGTCTTTTAGAAGCAATAGTAAAGAACATTTTTTTAAGGAACTAAGGATCTTACATGTGTAAATTGATGAAAAGAGTGTTTCTAGCTAGGTGAGAACTCAACATTATGACCAGGATTTCAACACTAGCCTAGTCACCATAAGCTCCCCCTGTATCCCTTTAGTAGAGAGAAATGGGCACTTTTATAGTGTGATTGATCTGATGTACTTTAGACTGAGATGAAACCTTGGCCTTTGGAGGAGCCAATTTCTCTCTCTTGATGACAAAAGGAGCGTATGGTGCCTAAATCAGTTATAGAGATCTTAAACACAGACAGCAACATTTCATCCAATGAGTCTGGGGGTCATGAGGAAGGATCAATGTATTTCATGTTTAACCACTTCCTAAATGGATTAAGGCAAATTAAAATAATAGTAGCTACACAAAGGGTTTTCTCAAACAGCCTCTGTGATTTAAGTTGCCACTGTTCCTAAATAACCATTCAGCTCACCAGACATGACTATCTACTTTAGGGTGAGCTGAATGGCTTTTTGCACTTCATTGACTAAATTGCTATTTAGGCTGCATTGCCCTTATTGTTCAGATCACACGGACCTCATCCCCCTTGGGAGCTCAGACACCTGCCTCACATGTGGACAGTGCATTGAGGGGGTTGGATCTGAAGCCAACCATGTAGTATTGTTAAATTTTCAGATTTTGCAGTATGTAATCATAATCTCAAGAGGCCTAAAAGACCAAATCCTGCCTGGGATTACCTAATATAATTTCATATCAGTTCATCTATATCAAGAACATTGTAAGATGCAGTTTTCTGTTTATAACAGACTAACACGAGTAATTTTTTCAGCAATCAGAATAGGGATCTCTGAATGTTTTAAATCATCCTACCTTCCTAAAGCACTGGCCCTTTAAGCGACCCTTTTTAGACTCGTGAAGTAAAGATGTGACTCAGTTCCCACATATTTTGAATTTTGCAGGTTATTGAAATAGCATAAGCTGGAAATAATTGTGGTCAGCTGGTATAGTGCAATAATTCCATTTTAGTTCATTTCTAGCCTCTACTTGTTTATACAGCATCTTGTTGTTTTAACATCTGCTGCCTTCTAGATGTAATTATCACTTCAGATCTTCTATTTTGTTTCAAAATAATCTTGAGCAAACAGAGGTTATTTGTTTGGCCTCCTCTTCCATTCATAGCTGTAGGTGATTGATAGTAAACCAAATTTTTCTCCGTTATCTCTCCTCACCTAAGCCGGATCCCCTGTTTGCCCCATTCTGACAATACATCAAGATCTGAGTCTTTGTTTCTGCTGTAAAACTTACCAGGTGCACTGTCCTGACTTATACATAAGACTTGGCTTTCTCTTTCAAGTAGTTCTACCATGCCATCTTTGACAGTATTTACATATGGTATTGAGTGTTTCTTTATAATGTTAATAGTCACAAAAAAGGATATTAAAATGTTCCTGGCATAAGACATCTTTGCTAATAGAGGTTGGCTGCTGCTGTACACTGGCAAACTTGTTTTACTATAAAAAGATCACTTCTCATAGGAAATGTTTCAAAGGTTTCACTGCACCTATAATGCTTATTTAATGCAAATGCTCCCATCATTAAAAGTGCTTTGATCATATTCCTGGAAGTCATGTTAGGGTAGCTGCAGAAAGCAAGGGAGAGAGGAGTAGGAGAGAGGGAAGAGAGGTGTCTGGATTTCTAGCTAGCACCTACCCTAGAGCCTCAAAAACATCTACCAGTGTCCAGATTTGTTGAGAACATGAGACACACTTGGAGCGAGCAGAAGCCATTTGGCTCATCATGTCTCCTTCCCTTTTCCATCTACACCATGATGTCTTCTAATTGTTTCTTTAATGACCTCCATGTTTTTGCCTTAACTGTCTTGCCTAGTAAGCCATTCCACACATTTATGATTCTCTGCTTGAAAAAAATGCTTCCTGACATCTGTTCTGAATTTGTTTTTCTTTAATTTTCATTTATGCCCTCTCGTTCTATCATCTGTGTTGGGCTGAAAATAGGAACCCATGTTGACATTTTCTGAACCGTTTAAATTTTATGTTCTTTAATTAAAAACTCCCTCTCAACTAGACGAAAGCCTAACCTGGTGGTAGAGCATATAACACTGGATTTAAAACAAAATATTTCTTTTACGAACTTCTATAAACATAAAAATTCATTGATATGTATATTTAATATTCCATAGGTCAGCTCACCAATGACTCCCATAGAGAAAATTCCAAATTTTCTAAGGTCCACTCAGGAAGAGGGCATGAAATGCACTAAAAAACTAAAAAGTGCCAGGACCTAAAGTTTTATTCTGGTTTTGTCATTATGACCTTTAACTTTATGTTTTTATTCTTCTTTAGATGTTCTGATGTTATGAGCAACACTGGAACTACAGTTTTCCCTTATTCAGATTTTCATATTAAAAATCCAATTTTCAAAAAATGCTACACCTCTTACCTTTTCAAAATCAGAGGTTTTTTACAGATATATCTATTTGGACTGCCACAGACCAGAACATCCTCCCAGTCCCTTTTAAAAGAAGGAAATAATTACATTTTAGTTTGAGAGCGATCAGTAATTTAACCACCAGGGTTTTGTTGATATTAGTGGGCCATTCCAAACTCAAGACTTTTACGCTCTATGCTTCTCTAATTGGTGAATACTGTGAATTTATTTAGGATCATGTTGTTCAGTGTATGTTGACTTCCTTCTCTTAATCCCTCCTCTACTTTTTCACTCACTACTTTTTCTCCTTCCCTTTTGCAAAACAATGATCAAAGTTTCAGGATGACTCTAATGCTCTAAAGTTCCACTCATCACAGCCAAAAACCAGTATTAGCACTAAAAGTGATTTTAGTTTTGACCATTTGATGTAACTAATGGACTAACTAATGAAGTTTCTCATCACTTCTCGCACTTGGTATTCCCAGGCAAACCTTTCATGCAAAGTTCCTGAGGAGCATTGACTGTTCTAGCCTGGTATGCAAGCAGTCTCCTTTGGAAGCATCAACACAATAATTCAAACAATAGTTGCAAAAAAATGTAGATGATCATGATGAAAGTTTATGATGAAAGAACTGAGATCCAGTTCTCTACTGGAACTCAGCGGCACTTTGGTACCTCTGAATGCTCTTAAGAGACAATACAGTACTAGGTAGATTCCATAGCATAAAGCTATGTTAAAAGCTTGTATCAGTACATTGAATACTGAAAGCAGAAAAGAAAAAACAGTGAAGATTGTAAAGCTTAAAAAAAAAAGAGAGAGATTTGACCATTTTGAGTAATTTTGTTCTGTTTCTAGTCATCCAAATGGCAATTTTAGATCTTATGCTTTTAAGTAATATTTCCAGATATTTCTGAGAATGTAATTGATTTGTGAGAGAGGAATGGCACTCTGGCACTTCCCTGAGCCTGTATGCAGTATGGAAAAGGACCCCTTGTTCTTTCTACACAGATTAGAAGTAGCCCAAAAGGCAAAGGACAAACCATGTGCCATTTGCTTTGACCTGAGGGCTGTGGGTGAGAAAAAGGGCAAACACTAACACCTCCAAACCAGTTTAAGCAGCAACCTTTTTCTGTTTTCAACCCTCACTTTAGCACCTTTCTGCTTAGACTTTAGCGTTCTTCTGCCAAATTCTTATTGCCTTTCATGTTTATCTTCTTACCAATACTCTCTGATCTTTTCTGCTGATGTTCTAAATGTGTGCTCTGACGAGGTTATGTATTATTATCCAAGCAGATAATAGGACACAGGAGTTTCGATGTGCCTTGTTTGAGTGCCATATATCCTCCAGAATTTTGCAGTTTCTGCTGCTTTTTGGGGCCAAATGCCTCAACTGAGCCTGTATCAGTGGAATTTAGAACAGTTTCAGAAACTTACACAGAAACAAAGGAATGCAGAATCAGTTTAACAGAACGAGAAGTGATAGCCGTCTCGACAATTTTCCAGGGTAATTTGGCTTGGTGCTTATGCCTAAAATTCATTTTGTTAGAGTGACTGATCTTCAGTAGAACTGTGTAATGAATGGACAGCTAGGTTAATGTCAATGTGCTGTTAGAGGCAGAAGCCAAAAATTTTCTTTAATGTCATCTCATTAGGAAGCCCCCGTGTAAGCATCTTTCCCGGAATACTGTGAGAATCTGTGAGCCAGAGCTGGTGGGAGGGATCCTCCACCAGCTGCCAAACATGACATTTCTGGACAGGCTGCTGATCCCTCAGCAGGTGACATCTGTGAAGCAGCCTTTCATCTTCCTGTCTCTCAATGGCTGGGTACCTGCATGGGGCAGGGATCCCAGAGAGGCTCTATGAATGCAGCCTGTCTCTTTCTCCCAGCTGGGCTTCCACAGCCACAGGCTGAGGATCCCAGAATTTGAGCTTCCAGTGTCAACATCTGCTCTCAGAGCTTCTTTTGTCCATTTCTCTCTTTATGTGCTGACAGCTAAAGCCTGGTCCAGCCAATATAAACCGGCTGTAATCAACAGAATACAATCTACTGACTCTTGACAGCTTACAAGCAATAGGTATATTTTTTCACTTGTGTGGTGTATTTAACTCAATAGCAGACTGATGAACCAGCAGAAACATTTGAGCAGTTTAAAAATTTTTCAATTGCCGTAAGAAAGGGAAAGCTTCAAAGCATGATCTGAGTGAAAATTTACTTATAGATGATAATAACATCAAAAGCATTTAAAATTTTAAAGCATTGGTGCACAACTTCTGGTTTTCTTGCATAGACTCTGCTGTTAAATGAACTATTTTCTGAGATGGGAATAAACTCACAAAATGGAAAAAAAATAGAAAAATGGTTTATTTTTTCCTTTTCACAAAGCCAACGAAAAGGCAAACATTCTTTTCACAAAATTCTAAGTGATGCTAAATTTAATTTATTCATCACAATTAATGTTATCGCAATGAATACTAAATGAATTGCTAATCATTGGCCACCCTGTTTTAAAGTGCTACCTATCCATCTGTCTGTTTTGCTAAAGGTACTTTTCACAACATATGTTTCTTTTGGCTCTTTCAGTGGCACTAGCAAAGGCATAGTCACCTATCAGTAGGACATTCAAATAAATAATAAGCAGAAAATTGCTTAAGAATATATCTATGTCTTTGCTAGATACTTCTGGTTCATTTTCTTTATTAAGGAAACAAGGTTTTACCTCATTGCTGGATAAATATAGGTGGGATGATTATTTCGTGTGCACAAAAGATAGGAAACATGAAGTCGGGATACACTTCCTACTTCTGCCACAGGTAACCTGGCGCCCATGATCTTGAGCCTTTCAGTACAAAAAGAGAACCTAAGTAAGTATTTAGGAGTTGAAAAGTGATTCAGTTTCAAACTGAATTGGGGTCCTAAATTGTCTTTAAGTAAATCAACCACAACCTTTGGGATTTTCTTGTTTGGTGTTTATAAAATGAGCATCCCAGAAACCCTTTAACTGTGATAACTAATTTATGGCTATTCATAATGTACATTGGGAGCCTCAGGTTAAAGGAGCTCAGTAACTGTGATATATAACCATCTTCATGAATCTCCTGACACTGGTGAAGCAAGACCATGACATTTTCTGCTACCAGTTATTTTCAGTTAGAATCACAGAATCATAGAATCATAGAATCATAGAAGAGTTTGGGTTGGAAGGGACCTTAAAGATCATCTAGTTCCACCCCCCCTGCCATGGGCAGGGACCCCTTCCACTAGACCAGGTTGCTCAAAGCCTCATCCATTCTGGCCTTGAACACTTCCAGGGATGGGGCATCCACAGCTTCTCTGGGCAACCTGTTCCAGTGCCTCACCACCCTCTCCAGGAAGAATTTCTTTCTGATATCTTATCTAAACTAGATGAACTTTTTTGATCCCTTCCAACCCAAACCATTCTGTGATTCTATAAAACATATACAATAGTTTATATGGACTTGGCAGCATTTGATAGGGAGCATTGTCCTATGCACCAATTATGATCTGTGCATAGCTAAAAGCCTGGTCTGGCCTGGCTCTTCAGCAGGGACACTAGGAGGCTAGGTACCAAGAGGTATCTTCACTACAGGAAAATAAATAGTGAGTTTCTACCTCAATATAGTTTAGAAAACAAGACTAAATAACCGGATAATGTCTGCAATATTAATAGAAATAATAGATAATGTATGCAATATTAATAGAAAAGAGGTGTTGTGACCAGACTTGTAATCCTAAAAAATAATTCAGTTTTGTGTTATAGCTGGAATAATCAGAAATATATTTACAGTAAAAAAATATATAAATATATGTAAAAATATATAATGTAGTGATAAATATATAAATAAATATATATTTTGATACAGTAAAAAATATGTGAATATAAGTATATAGAAATTAATTTTCAATTGTGAGGAACTCTGAGTGCCTGCTTGTGTATTTTGACTATGTAAGTGTGTACAATGCGTGGGTGAACGTTGGATAGTGTCTTGTGAATACTGCAGCATATAAATACAAATAAAAAATAATATAATAATAACTATATACTTAGCTGCTTAGTTGTGGCTCCAGAAAACTATAATTACAAAGCAATATCTCAGCTAGAATTTAGATACAACGTCAATGTCGCTGGATACCGAGAAAATTTCCAAACTACTATAACTGAAGAGCTGAAATATCTTGGAGTTTCACCACTCTAAAAAGTTATTATTGCTCACACTAAAGCAAGACCTAATAAGTCAGAAGGAAATGCATTCGCTATCCAGGTCATCAATCTGCACTTTCTCAGGGGCATTTGGAGTCAAATTGTGGGGAAAAAAAACCAAAAAACAAAACAAAACAAAACAAAAAAACCCCAAACCCAAAAAAACCCCAGATACTCCTAACTACAATACTTTGGAGAACACAGACGTGAAAGGATAAAGACAAAATGTTGTCTTCTTTAGCAATTATATCATGTAGATAGCTAAGAAAAGTGAGTTTTGTCATAAACCTTGCTAAATTATATTGGGGAATCAGCTAGTAAATACTAATAAATTAATATCTTCCTCCATAAATGTATTTCATATCTCTACTTACTTACATTCAACCACATGTATTCAATGCGACATCCGTTAAAATTTCCAGTTCACAAAATCAATATCCTGGTAAAGCACCTCATCAATGAACAGGTTCTCTGGAGAACACTGACTGTCTTTTGCTTAGTGTACACCAGCATGAAGGCAGGGAACCACCTGTCTATGCCTGAAAGTCTGTTTTTCAAGAACTGTTGTCTTCAAACTACATCATCTCCAGTTCTTAGAGATTCTTGGAATCAAAATACTCTAATTTCTTGCAGATTTATTTTTGTAATGCCAGGTATGCAATTATTTTGTCACTTTGAAGTGCAGAACATCAATGCACTACTTAAAAAAAAAACTAACAAAACAACACAACTTGGAAAGGAGAGAAAACAAATCATGAACAAGATTATCAGGTGCCAGGATATTAATAAACTGCTTGTTAAAAGTGCTGGTTAGTGCAGAACATGCTCTGGCCAAGGACAGCAATACATACTGAGATACAGCAGCCTTGAACAGAACTTCCCTACGTCTTGAATTTATTGGCCAAATGCACACATATTTTTAAAAGATTAAAAAAAAAAAGTTATTGTAAAGGAATTCATTTGCATGATAATCTTTGTGGAAATAATGATACCTTCCATCTGATTCTAATTTACTGTCAGAAAAATGTCAAGGAAGGGCCGAATCTTTTAATGTTTATTTCTGCTGTTTGAAAATGCTCTAAAAAAGGCTCTGTGACTCTGGTGGGGGCTCTTTGATGGAAGTTTTTATGAAGTTAATGTTGCAGAGAGATGGTCGGAAGCCCCCAACAAGTGGACTGTGGCGTGTCGAATGGTCAAACGATTCCATCTGTAGTTAAATCTGCTACTGGAAGCATTTATCAACCTCCCAGTTGTTTAATTTGGGATCCTGCTGCTCCCACACTTTATCTGGATTTTGTCATTTACTAGAACAGCACCCTTGCTAGGTTTGGAAAGAAAAGTAAAACCATACAAGTGTTTCAGCTGCTTCAGATGCTCTATTCAGAATCCATAAATACTGAAAAACTCAATATTCTTGTAACTTTCCTCGTATACTCTTATAATTTATTTTTTACATAAGTGAGGGGGGAACTTTACTGACAGTGTTAAGTAAACTTCACTAACTTAATTCTAAGCCCAATTCTTTTTACTAGAGGGACTCAAAGCTGAACTGCAAATGGGAGCCATCGTCCCTTGAACTTGTAAAAATCTAAATCTTGATTTTATAGCTTCATCCTTCTCCAAAGAGATCAACCCAGCAGCCCAAATCAGCATATTTAACACTTTGTCTTCCTCTCCCTCGCCTTGATCTGCACCGTTCTTCCAGTTCCACTGTGGGCCTGTGGTAGCTTTCCAAACAAGGGGACCTAGGAGTTTCTCTCCTCAGACCATATCCTCTCTATCCCTATCAATGTACCACAAGAGTGCAGCTGAGACACAAAACTTGTTGACCTGAGTAGAGTTAACAAATGTTTCTTTCCCACGAAGGAGTCTGAAGTCCCAGAGAGCAACCCAGGATCATCCCCCCCACCCACCCATTGCAATAGTCACTCTCTTTTATGATATTGTGAACCTTAAGCACACTAGCTGGAAATTCTCTCTTTATCACAACATCCTACCAGTGCGCCCCAGCCATGCTGGAGGACCCCTTCCAAGGGAGAAAGGGTTCATCACCATTTCTATTTCATTCTTCTTCAAGCAAGAAGGGGGCACCATACAGAGCTCTTATCTGGGAGAAGGGTCAGCACCCATCAAGGGTGGGCAGATCCAAATCCTGCTAGTAGTCATGTCAGCCCAGAACTATAGCTAAATGTTATTAGGTTACTGGAACCAATACTTCTTCCAGTGGTGCTGGATTGGCAATGCTGTAGAAGAGCTGCAGAGACCAGAAAAAAACCAAAAGGATGAGCCAACAGACATTTAATAAAAGTGAACATGTCACCCCAAAAATGGCAGATGAATGAGAAAGAGGGAAACACAATGGGAGAGGAAGTAAAGTAGGAAAAAGCATAAAATACAAGCCCATTTACATGATTTCTAGGTGGCAACCATACTGAGTATGTTAATCTAACAGTTCTTTGGAACAAAGAGTTACATTTTTCATTCCAGTGCTGGCAGTCTGGTTAGAATATCCCATTCTGTGATGTGATCTGGATGCCAATATCATACTACTGGAAGCATCTACAATAGGGCCAGTTTCATAAGTTTTTTTATTGTGGAACTGATAGAAGCAAGAATTAATTGCAAGAACAATAACTTGCCTTAATGACAACTATATTTGATACACTTCTCCATTCAAACTGTTATCAAGGGAAAGAAAATAAGATGAAATAGTGAAAGCTGGGGGAAAAAAAAAGGGGGGAAGAGGACTGAGGTGAGGAAAGGAAGGAGAGAGAAAAATGAGAAAAACTATAATGAAATTCTTTGTTGTGGTGAATTCGCCTCAGCTAGCGCCCACCCAGGCGCTCCCTCACTCACTCCCTTCTTCCCCTTCCCTGCACACCACACCCCCTGAGTTGGACAGGGGAGAAAATAGAAAAACGGGAGTGAGCGGTTTAATGGGTCAAGGTAAAGGCAGCAGGGAAAATCCCTCACCAAGTACTGTCATGGGCAAAACAAACTTAACTTGAGGTATTTAATTTATTGTCAATTTGCATAACTATTTAATTACTGGTTAGAGCATTGGGGAAAAAAAAAATGCAAGGATTAAAACACTTAGGGAAAAACTATCATTCCTTCCACTTTCCCAGAGTCATTCTCACTTCAGACTGCTCTCCTCCCCCCTTCCTTCTTTCCACTTCAGACTCGTCTCCAACCTCATTAGTGACACAGCCTATGCTCAGTCCCTTGGTCAGGCAATAAGCAGCATCAGAGGAGGTCAGCGCATGGTGGTTTCTCTCTTTGGTTATCACTCTTCTCCTGCGCCCTTCCTCAGGTGACAGTCCCTTCAGTTGTGTACCTGCTCTGTCATAGAGCATCCCCTCCTCTGACTTTGGTCTGTCCTCTGATGTTTCTCATTCTTTTGGTTCCTTCTCCTTTGCCCTCCTGGTGTTTTCTACCCTTTCTTAACATATGGTTTCATAAAGGCACCACCAACTCAGCTGCTGGGTTCAACTCTGTCCTGCAGTAGGTCTGTTTTCAAGATACTAGTTGTATCTGACACAATGCAGCCCCATGTCTCTTCCCCCAGAGACCATCTCTGCAGCCCTCCCCACTGCCAAAACTTTGCCATTTATACCAAATACACTTATAAAGAAAATGAACTTTTGTAAGTTGACCATGAGAACATTAGACCAATAGTTCCACTGATACATTTCATGGGAGCATTAATCAGTGCCAGGTTAGGGTGAGAGAAGACCCAAACAAATCTGTACATTATCTGTGTGTGCAAGGATGGAAAGAAGGTGTGGGACTTTCCGACTACCAGACATCTCCCGTCAATAGGTAATTCCTTCCCTTCCAAATCAGAGTCTCTTTCCCCTAAAGTGCAAGATTTGCTACAGACTAATACAAGATATGATGGCAACTTGCCCTGTTTGCCGTTACTCAGAGCTGGCCATGTGTGGAAAAGAACTAACTGCCTTACAGAGCCTGGTATTTCAGTCTCATAAACCCAGTGAAGTTACACATGAAATTAAACTGGCTCAAGTCATCAGTGCTAGAAAAATGCTTCTATTTACTTCAGTCCCCAGATCCTGTTATTTTCCTAAAACAACTGCCATGAAGCAACATCTATATTAAAAATGCTCCCCATGGCCACCTTTTCCTCCATCTCTCCTGCATCCTCTTTCAACTCCTAGCCCATGTATCCAATGTGTATACTACAGAAACTGATTTGACTCTCTGGGACTCCTCCGGCAGGTCTGCCAATCTTAAAGCACTTCAGAGTATGCTGTGAATTTTCTTGCTTAATTTTCAAACGTGAGAATGATTAGAAAGTCAGTTACCAATGAAAACTGAAGTAATTTGAATTTTCTAGCATTATATTCAAATAGCTATATTTGGCTAATGCATAGCCTAATATTATGAGCCTGGTTTACAGTGCAATATCATCTTTAGCTCTAACTCTGGTTATGTAAAGGAGTAGAAATGAAGACCCATTTCCAGATCTTTTTTAAAATCAAAGCATTAGCACTATTGCAAATAGAGATTATCGCAGCATTCTAGCTGTGGGAAGAGCAATATAGCGTAAAAGCTCGATAGCCCATATATTAGGTGCCCCAAGACAGAACCAATAGTGGTATAAAAGCATTCTATATGGCCTTTTGTAATTAGTAATGAAATGCCTGAAATAAATCCAAAGCCTTGAAAGAAGTCAGCTTTCCCTAGAAAACCTGTTTTCAAATGGTATCATACTTCAGCATTCTTCAACTTTGTGAGTTCACAGCATCTGCTGCTTAAATATAACAGCACATATGGCAGCATCATTTTGGAAAGCAATGTAAAAAAAGACTGAAGAAACTATTATGAGGACTGCTGTCATGCTCTTGGGGCACAATTGCAATCTTGTGTTCCCATACGGCACCGCTGTAGAAAGAATGTGAAGTTTTAGTAGTGTAGGTAGGGTCAAATACTGTATAATAAACTGACTCATATGTTCTCTTTTTCTACTTACATTTTCTTAGTTCCAAATGAACTACACAATATAATTTAGGTCCTGACTTTTTACTTGTGACTGAAGGAGATGCTTCAAGTTTAGTATTAGTGTAAATGTTGTTTTGAAGCCTAAATTCATGCATTCATGCAAATCCCAGCAACTGCTGACATTCTCTCTCTGGCAATCCAAGTGTATAATTAATTTGTAGATCATCATATACTGCTTTTGTGAACCGGTATCAACATCTAATATTCTGCCACTGGGTAAGCATGTGGCTTTTATCAATGAATCTTTTTTTTCTGTCTCACTGTATTACAGTAGAGAGGAGTTGTGTCTCTCAAGGGTTAGCACATTCAGTTAGAATTCTACTGATGTTTCATTATTGAAGGAGTTTTATAACATGAAAACAATGAGGGTACAATTATGCCATTAGGGCACAGCCTCCACCCAACGGGAGAATTATGCCCAAGAGTTTTATGAAAATACAATTCTTGCATGAATTCCTGGAAATACTATTTCCCTTTAGCAATATTAGAGCATGGTAATATCCCTTTTTGAGGAGATGTGTATCTTTTGGAGAGTGTGGAGGAAGCTCACCCATCTCTCTTCTGGAAATATGAATATCTGTGGCCACTACACAGGGAAAATATTGTTTTCTGTCACTAAAACCCACAGTAATCATCAGTTTTTTGTGGAGGTAGTTTTGAAAGAGGACTATAAGTAGAGGTTCAAGGTCCTGAATGAGCTGAGCACTGAGAATCTTTACTGGGGCCAAACAGAAAGAATCTGTCCCTTCCCTTGGAATCCCATTTGATTTGTCCTGTGATGGCTGATACCACCTGTGTCTTGCCACAGCAAATGAGTGCACAAGGAATATAATTAGTAGCAAGCAAACAGAACAAGGAAAGTTCTGTAGTCATGTGCCTTCATTGATGTTATTCATCCCTTGGATGCAAATTCAACAGTGACCAGTGGAGCTCCTTGTCTAAAGGCATTGGAGAGCTTAGCAAGATTTTCAAAAAGAATTGAGATCCAATGAGGATTGGTGGCAAATATTTTTTTTATTATTTTTGCTACATTTTTTTTTCTTGAAAACAACTTAAAACTACATTTTTTTCACTCATTATCAGGTTATTTTTAGGTTATTATTAAGTAGTTTTACAATAGAAAAAATCCCAGAGCACCAGAAAAGCACTTCATGTAATGACTGGCATGTTTTTCTTCAAACCACACTGTATTTCCTTGTCTTTCTGCAAAAGAATTGCATTAGAAAAAATTATTTCCTTGCTGCTGCCTAAGAGTCCTTTCTTTTTTCAACAAACGTTGTGCTTGAAGTATGTTTTCTTTAAGAACTATATCTCATTTACTGGTCATTCTCAAATAAAAGCATTTTATTTTTAGCTCCATCTATAACATGCAGGCTCATATAGAAACCAAAGGTTTATTCCATTGTGTGATATCTTGAAATACTCTGGTAGTCATCACCTGTAAACTAAAATCAGTCAAATATTCCACTCTGGAGATTCAGACTGCACTGTAATTGGTTCAAAATTTGGTCTGCTATACAAATCACAGTCTGTTTAAAAGAAGTATGTGCCTAATGAATTCTTTATTTGGGCATTATACTGAGATGAGACAGTCTAGACCTCAAAGGTTTAAAGTTATCAGGATAACAGTATGACACCAAAAAGGATTTGTTTGCATAACATCATCCCGACAGCTCTTGATCACATATGGGTAGAGAAGGATGTATTTGGTGTCTGTGTCCTGCTTTGCTGTATAAATCAGTACCCACCTGAGTACTTCTCAAGAGCACAGGACCTAGTACCATATTCTGTTAGAAAAAAAACTCAAACTGTTTCACTAATTCATCTTCAGAAGATAAGTTTAGAACAGTGATTAGCACAGCACTGAATATTTGTGTGTCAGTAATGGTCAGAGAAAACCATATCATGTCTTAAAAGATCTCAGTATGTCTTTGAGAAATACCAAGAGCTGAGAATATTTTAGACTGCTTTTCTCTTTTTCTTTTTTACTACTTCACACCTCCTTCCTTTGATGTATGGAGTTTGTTTTTTATGAATACAAAAACAGGAATTTCATGCTGTGACCCAGATTTCTATCCCATCACATATATTCCCCTGTGCATCAAGTTTAAAAGCTAAAAAGACCCAGAGTTTTGCATGAAATTTGCAACTTGGATTTTTTTTTTTCAACTTTTGAATTTTTTGAAAATGAGTCATTTTGTAGAAAAAGAAAAAATTTATGGGGAAAACTGATCCTTTTACAAGTAAGGCATCTATAGAAAAATATAAAGAGAAATTCTGTATTACAGAGAAGGGAAACCAGCTATCTACATACATAATGTGATTAAGAAAGCTTTATCCTCACTCTGGTGTCAAGCTCCTTAATTTCTCTGGGCTTTATTATGATTAAGTTAAAAGTCCATTACACTCCATTGCCCTGTTCCAGAATAGATAGAGACTTTGAGGCCAGGTTCAGCAAGGTAAAGAGATTTAAAGCAACTTCAAGCTGTGACAGCAAAGGAGGCCATAATTTAACATAAAAGAACAATATTTATACAGTAAGTTGTTGTACAGGGTGTCTTTTTTAACTGTTCTGCACCCCTGATTTTCCCCTAGCAATTTCCTTTCTTCAGGCTCTTGTTTTGGTTTCTTTCCTTTGACTTCGTGAATGGCAGCAGTTGTCATCTATCTCCTGAAACATGGGTTTCAGAAGATGCTAACCCACCTTGTTGGTAATCAGTTCTTCATGACAGATTCTGTGTGTTAAACAATTTTTGTTCTAAAGGGTAAGCTGTGACAAGGTTCTCAACTGATTTTTCAGAGAAAGGTATATGAAATAGCAATCTTAACCCCATACATTAAGCTCTATGTGGTCTTTCCTTAAAAGCCACAAAATGCTTATACCTGGAATCAAATTTTAGTTCATGGGTCTCACATTCGCAGTCTTATGTTTATCGCTATGTTTCATAGAATCATAGAATGATTTGGGTTGGAAGGGACCTTAAAGATCATCTAGTTCTTCTAAAATCATCATTTATCTTTAGCTTAGAATGTGAGCAATGATGATAACTGAATTAAAAAATCTCAGACAGTTCTTCAAGAACTAGAGTCTGCTTCAACCATGAAAGAAAACAAATCAGATTTTGTTTTGATCAAACCATAACAATACATTGTCTCCTTATTTTTAGGGATGGGGTTTCTCACATGTTTGAAAAGAAAATTTCCTTCTCTCTAACAGTTTTCTTTTAGAAAACAAACATCTTGCTAGCTTTCTTTACAAAGCAATCTTAGAGAATAGAAGGTTAGATGCTCATGATATGCCAATTTCACTTGGACTATTTAATACCTTTCAAATTTCCAGAAAAGAAAGCAGGGTTTGAATCTGTAAGTTAAATGAGAGTCACCTTGCCTCCAAGACAACTGCTAAAGATGCTCAGCAGTTTAGGAAGAACATTAGAATTAGTATAGAAACTGGTCCCGATCTATAACTTTACTAATTACCAGATTTTACCTCTCTACACAAGCCAGATTCTCACATAGTTCTGGCTTTAAGCTTAATCTCTGTTTACGGCAAATGTCCAATGTCACTAACATTGCTTTCTCCACTACACCCATATACTAAGCTGATGAGCACATCGTAAGAATTTATACAAATAAATTTGCTTCTAAACTAGTTAGACTATTTTCTTTTCCCCTTAGGAAAAAGAGTAAGTATAAAATAAATAATGGTTTCTCAGAACTGGAAACCATACATCGCCAGAGTCCTGAATGCTGCAAGGCTATTAGTGTGAGAATGCCATAGCAGCAGTCTGTTCGGAAAGAAATCTACATCCTGCTTGTTTGGGTAATAGTTCTTCCATTAGAGGCAATATTAGAATTTCAGCTTTTGATCTCTCCTTGTGGACCCCTTAAAATCCAAGCTGTGAAACAGCAGCTGATGCTTTACATACTATCACAACAGCCAGCAATATACGAAACCTGGAAACGGCATGCAAGGGAAATTAATGATGGGCTGTTAAGGGATATACAGTAACTCACGTTTGCATTACACAACATACAGCAAATTAAAGCTGCCTTTCCTTTGTTGTGCTGGTGATAGAGCAAATAAACATCAAGCAGCACTGCAGAATGGCAATATCTGAGATCACTTTTAATTGCTAGAAAGCGCAAGAAAAAAGGGATATTTTTTATCAATAGCGCAGAACAAGCTCAGAAAGTTACACTGATCAGTAGACAGAAAATGAGCTCTGCGTCACCACTGCTAGCCCGAATAATAGCATATGGTACAGCAGATCTGTGACAGCAAAAGCCAGAGTTAGAGCCTGAAACCCTCATTTGTCAAATTAACAATTGCTAAAAGCACAACAGTAACATTAATGTATTTGTTCCTTTTTTTTTGCATGATTTTATTATATCTTTGCTTATGATTACAAATAAGAAGGCATAAATTACTTTTTTTTTTTCATAGGGGTTGTCTTGCATGTGTTCTGTCTTAATGCAAAATAATCCATGTAGCTAAAGGACCAGGGCATCCTAAGTACAATGTAGAAAGGGTAAATCTGGGGGCTTAGTATTTATTATATTTAATATACCATGGATTACCTGGTGTTTGTGCTAAGTGTTTGACAGTAGACAATCTAGTGACTTCTGTTTAATATTTTGTTGTGAGGTACTTTCAGCCTGAATACATATTAAGGAAATTTTCTATAGATTCTCTATAAACTGTGAGAGCACTTAAATTAGTTTGTCCGAGTATACTGTCAATTTCTATTGCATGATCATAACTTTAATTAAATCAAGTATGAGACACATAAGCTTCATTAACAAAAATATACAAAAAATATCAGATGCTTCTTCACCTAAATCCCAAAGCAATAGGATCTGTAGCCCTTCTTTAAAGTAAATTAGTGTTTCCTGAGTGTGGTCTTTTGAAGCCTTCCACACTTCCTTGCCTTAACTTCCACTCACCTTAACAGATGCCTGGTTAGACACAGGTGAAGGTTCTCTCACAGCTATCTCAGCCCCAGTGAGGGAGACATATGAATCAAGGAGACTCAGAACTCAAACAGAAGGGGTGTTACTAGTATTATTCTTATTATTTTATTACAATTCCTCTGTAAAAAGCCTTTTAAAAAAAAAAGAGAAATCAATGACAAGCAGATAAAAGCTAAAACGCCTTAAAAAGGTTGTGCTGCAGCAGCCACGAGACAGAAAATTCTGTTTTTTTCTGAACAATGGCACAGCATGATCGTAAATGAAGTGTGTTTTAAGTGTGCCAAATGAGGTTTAGAAAATATTACCATGCCACACCAGGATTTCTGTAAGTTGTTTTGAAGTCTAAATCAAGTGTAGAAGGAAGAGAATGGATGCAGTCTTGTATACATGTGTATATGTAAAAAATTCTTCTCCTGTATATCTGAACTCCTATATCACCACTCCATCTTGCTGGACAATGATAACACCTCACCATATGGCTGTGTAAGCAGGACATGTCGGTTTGTGGCACTACGTAGAGACAGCTACATGGCAGTCAGTCCATAGCTGGGACCCTAAGGTGGGCTCAGAACATTAGGAGGAGTCTGGCTCAGCTCATGCTGTCCCCAGACTTGTCCCCTAAGGCTTCTATTTTGTCTCACCAGACTTTGGACACTTAAGATCATCCACATATCTCCTCCTGGAGGAGTTCCTGACAGAGCTACCCAAGGTAGCTGTAAACTAGGCCAACTTTCATACCAGAAACTGTACAGTCAGTTGGTGGGGTGCCCTCCTTATAGCTGATCACCCTGTTTAAAAGGCGGTGCTCATCTTCTTGGATTGCCACATTAATAAAATGACACTTCTTTCAGGTCCAAGAAGGTATGTTCTCACTTGACTGTCTATCATCTCCTGTCCCACAGCTCCGGGGACACATGCGCAGGTTAGGGTTATTCAGGGTAGCAGGCACTGTAAATATTTTATTCTCTCTGCAGCAGAGGCTAAAGCACCCAGGAAATTTTATTGACTGAAACAAGTATGTCTCAAAAGATGGGCAGCAGCTGAAACAGTGAAGGAATAAGGCTTGAGGAATATGAGGTTTTACTTCTATGCCCAAATTGGCAAATAAATACTTATGTCTTTCTGTGGATCTGTTCCTTTGTGTGTGAACTCCCTGCTCCCTGTTCTTAACCTCTGCCATAGTTGGGCTGGAAAAACTCTGCCCTGAGAACCTTTGGCTATCATTTATTTTATGTTGCATGTATAATCTACCTATCACAAGGTATTTTCATAACTTAGATTTCATAGAAAGATTGAATATATATTTAACCTGTGTCTAAAGATGTATGTTTAATGTACAACCATCAGTTCAATAATCTGTCAGAATCAACACCTGACACTACTGCTGCATCAAAAAAATAAAACTATCCTTCTCTAAATGATATTCAAACAGACTAAATGATCCTTTTCCTGTTTCAGAGCAGGAATTCAAACCTTATTTGTTCAGGATGTCAAATTGCTGGCAAAGAGTACTTGGCTTGGCACGCTCTAAATCCTGTACTTAAATTGAATCTGATACCTTTTGAGTGAAAACACTCTGCCAATTTTTAAGGCACACACAACTGGGATAAGAGACGCTAATGGTGCATTACTTAAAGGTATCACTAGTCACAGAAGAAAAGCAAAACCAGTCAAATTATTTTAAAGTGCTACAGACTGTTGTGAGACTTAGGATGTTAGGACTGGTTTGGACTTGAAGATCCCAGAGTACGGCCACTGTGCAGTATCCAGACATTTACCATGCAGTATAAATGGCTCAAAGCCATACCTTTGTCTCCTTCTTCATGCAGTTCATTCTTGTTCAATGCCAGTCTTCTCTAGAAGCAGCGATGAAATCCCTACTCTTGCTACCTCCCAATTTACTCATTAACATAAGCAAAAATTATACAAAACACTGCATGTGCACATGCACATACATATTGCTGCACCAAGAACATTTACAGTCATATCCTGAATTGCTCAAAAAGATGTCAGCTAAGATTTTTCTTAAGCAAAACATGGAAAAAATGCTTAACTTCAGACTTCTGCACTGCCAGTAGTCTGCATAAGAACTAGTCCTCTTAAAATCCATCAACCTGAGTTTCCTACATAGCCAATGGAAATAAAAAGTTTATTCAATCTGTTCTAGATGACTGTTTCAGGATGAGATTAAGTGAAACACAGCAATATCTATTAATTTCCATTGCCTACCAAGGAACTAGCGCACGATTAGATGGAGGATGAAGTGAATCCCACTTCAAATTTCTTGTGCTGAAGATACTTGGAACTGACAAAATGAATCTCAGCTGTGATGTCTCCATCCCACATGCAAAGCTTTATGTCCCGCATGTGACAGAATAAGAAAGGGGAACGTGGAAGAAGGTTTTTTCTCACCTACATCATTGCTTGCTTGCTTTTCCAGGTGCTGCTCCTACCTGCATCTCCAGCCATGCCTCCTGCTCCACAAGCACGTACTTGTCCTAAGATTGGATTCCTACCTTCAATTATACCAAATGGCTCATATGGTTCCATCCCCAACTCTCTCCCCCCTTCAAGGGCCTCCTCCACCCTCTTTCACAAGGGCTTTCAGTCCTGGATTCCTCCTTGTTGGACTTTGTTTCCAAATCCTTGATAATGGGTAGTTTTATAAAGAATTCCTTTTTTTCTTGTGAACGTTAAACTCTCAGCTACAATAACTTCTGCAGCTTCTCTTAATGTAGCATGAAGTAAATTCATGTAAAGAGAGCCACAGCCAGGTCTATGCATCACTTCAGATGCTGAATAGGCCTTGTGCAGGCTCTGCGAAGTGAAGTTCACCCTTTGGGAGGAATTCCTCTCAAGTCAGAAGAGAACAGAAGGGAACTCTGTTCTCTCTCTCCATCGAACTATATTCCCCTTATAAACAAACTTTGAATATGAGACGCTCTGTATTGCCAAGGCTTCCAATTTTATCACAAGCCCAAACACAGTGGATTTTTTTTCCCCCCTGTTAAATCCCAGCTCCTGGAGTCATGTGAATACCCAAGGAATTTCAGTTGTCTTACAAAAAGATTGCATTTCTGGCCCACACAGACACAGAGGAAACCCTGCAAATGTGACCCCATTGCACCCTAAACACTCAAAACCAGAAGGCAAATAAAAAGAAGCCAAGTACATTCAGTTGCATGATTTTCAGGCCAATCTCATGATTATTTCAAGCCCAATTCAAGATTTTTGGATGGTTTGGGTTGGCAGCACTGAAGACTTCATTATAGTTTCAAAGACTATAAAAAGAAAAAAAGTTTCCAAGCTGTATAATTATCACAATGATGGAGAGTCTGAAATACAGCAGAAATGACAGGCACACTTGGGCCAGCATTTTCCAATGGGGCCTGATAGAGCATGCTTCAGCTATTTCATTGCCACATCCAGACACAGTGGACCTGATTAGCCTAAATATAGCTCTCACTGGAAATCAATTGGCTTAGGCAGGAGTTTGGTGACACAGGTCTTGTTCTTGACAACTGCCAGGGGTGAATTTCACCCTGAGAAAGTCAAACAAGAGGAGGGAAGGATTGCTGACCTTACTCAAACTGTGTCTTGAGAAAGCAATTTGTAAAATACAGGACAGAGATTTATTCAAAAGCATGTGGAAGTGATTTATGGATTCCATTGAAGGTTTCTGGTATTAAAGCTTGGTAATAAGTGCTACTCCTGTATTTTTGTTGTAGGAAGGGCAATATTGTGATGTTTTATCTTTAGTCAGGCATACTACCTTCCTAAATTACATTGTCCTTTTTCTCTCTTTTTCTGTTCTCCTGTGTTTCCTTGATATTTCTTCCTGATAGTCTAAGCTTTGGTTAAAAGGCAGGCTTCAGAGAGGGTGGAAGTACATGTTCTGTATACTGTTATTTGGTGAGAATTTTCTGGCCTTCCTTATGTTCAGCAGTATACGGTTCCCCAAGCAGTCTCACTGGCATTAACAGGCACCTCTAATGCCAGTCTAGGCATAATATGGAAGAAGAAAAACAGGGTGAAACAGGCAAAGAGAGCCAGGAGGTAATTTAAAGGATGTAACGAGACAAACAAAAGCTTGTAATCTTTCCATAGGTTTTTCCATGGTACTTACTTCTTCTTTCATTTAAGTCAGTGGGAAAATACCTATTGATTTCAGCAGCAATAGGCAATGTTTCCTTCAGCCTATAACCATAATTATGATATTCCACTGCTATATTGAAGTGTCCTATCTATAATAGCATTCTTTTGCCTTTAAATTTAGCTCTTACTTCAGTAGGACAAATTTTACACTGAACACTGAATTCACCGTGGTGTTCATGCACACCCTAAACTTTAAGAACACAAGCGGGCCTACTGATTTATACTAAGGAAACTCACCCACAAATCAGACCTGGTCATTGCCAAATTGGAACCTCTTCTGTTTATTCAAAATAAGGATATGTGCAGAAACTATCCCCTCAGCCTCAGCAGCTCTGTTGATGTGCAAGACCAGAAACTACAACTCACAGCAGAATCATTCTTGGTGGCAACACCAAGTGAGTGGTTTGCATATCACCGGTGAGGAAAAAAAAAAAGGACATGAGAGTTCATGACTTTCAGAACCAAAGATTTAACATCAGTTACTTAATACCACGTACAGAGGAAAGTCTCTTCACTTATTTATTTATTTTAGGGGAAGGAGGAGGGGGTGTGGGGCTCCTTCAGAAAACCTGCAGGCAGGAGGCCCCACATGGTGGGGGGAGAGAGGGTTATTTCACTTACAGGCGTCCTGGTAGCTATTCTACCTCCTTGAAACATTTTCCTGACAATCTTCAAAAGCAAAGTCCCAATTTGCATTTTTAATACTGAAATGTAATACGCTGTTACCGGGAGACACCCCTGAGTGTTATTACTTATCACTGGGCCATTATAAACAATCATGAAAGATTACAGTTGATCTGCCCGGCCAGATGCATTCTTGAAAACCCAGAAAGAGGGTTAAATGAGAACCAACATATGTAAAAGATTCACAATGCTATATTTCAAATAAGAAACATGTCAGGAGTGGAGGGGAAAGGAAAAAAAAATTAAAAAAAAAAAGCCAGAGAGCATAGTGGTTAAAGAAAAACTGAAAGAAAAACACATAATTGCTTTTAGTCTGTCATTTCCCCCCACAGAGTAGTAAATAAGAGCTTTGATACATAAAAGCCGTTATCAAACAGTAACAAATTAGTTCTTCACCATCTGTGATCCACGCGAGGGGGGTGACAGTTATAGGCAAGATTTTAAAATATGAAATCAACTATTTATGAACTGGTTTGAGAGTCTTTCTGTCTACTTTGCCTCTTAAAACATGGCCACAAGAAAGAGATGGGGTTTTCAAAGCTAACAAAAACCAGCAGTTGTGGTTCCACTCTTTAAATGATGCTAATTGCTGGCTGACATTTGTAAACAAGATGTTTCCTTTCCTACCACTGACTACTAAAGCTCAGCGTCACTCTCAAGAACAATATCTCATTTGAAAAAAACAAAATCATTACTCCAACCTTACCAAATCTTATTACTGTGAGCTCCTTTATGTTACACATGATTGGCCCATTATTTCATGCTGGATCCACTGCTTCAGAAATATTGCAAGTTAGATCAAATTTCTTTCTTTCTTTCTTTCTTTCTTTCTTTCTTTCTTTCTTTCTTTCTTTCTTTCTTTCTTTCTTTCTTTCTTTCTTTCTTTCTTTCTTTCTTTCTTTCTTTCTTTCTTTCTTTCTTTCTTTCTTTCTTTCTTTCTTTCTTTCTTTCTTTCTTTCTTTCTTTCTTTCTTTCTTTCTTTCTTTCTTTCTTTCTTTCTTTCTTTCTTTCTTTCTTTCTTTCTTTCTTTCTTTCTTTCTTTCTTTCTTTCTTTCTTTCTTTCTTTCTTTCTTTCTTTCTTTCTTTCTTTCTTTCTTTCTTTCTTTCTTTCTTTCTTTCTTTCTTTCTTTCTTTCTTTCTTTCTTTCTTTCTTTCTTTCTTTCTTTCTTTCTTTCTTTCTTTCTTTCTTTCTTTCTTTCTTTCTTTCTTTCTTTCTTTCTTTCTTTCTTTCTTTCTTTCTTTCTCTCTCTCTTTCTCTCTTTCTCTCTCTTTCATGAAGGAACACTTTCTCACTTTTTTGCTTTCTCACTACCTTATTTTCTTCCTTTCATTCTCTCTCTCCCTTTCTCTTTTTTCTCTTTCTTTCATTTTCCCCCTTTTTTCCCCTGAAAAAGGCACCTCCTTTTGGAACTCTGTAGGTAAACAGATATTTCAGCTCCTGATTTTAACACGGGAAATACTGAGTGCTTCATGATGTGCAAATTACTATATATTAACTGACAAGTAAACCTAAGTTAATTTAGGAGAAGGAAAAAACAACTCAAAACCACTCATTCTTTACTGATTTATCTAGCATTTCTTCTTTTGCTTCAGTCCTCTGTATAGAAGGGGTGTTTTTCTGGGGTGAAAGCAATTAAATCTCAGAGAGATGGTGGTAATTTGTTTCTGCTTGTGAAGTGAGCACATTTGAAAAATGAGTTTGAATTGATCTAGGGGTTTTTCCATCTCCTCAGTTGAAGAAACAAAACAGAATTAAAAGCTTGAAATGTTAGGAGACTCCATTACTTAGAAACTGCTGAGAATGATTATTATTTTTTGGAAAACAATGTTTTTCCTTGCAGTTTGGGGCAATATGAAAAGAAAAAAAAATTGTGTTAACATGCTTCAGATTGTTGTATTTCATGGGACAATCCCATGCCTTTGCAATGTGTCATTTTTACTTTCAGTGAAATACAATGGACATAAAAAAAGAAAAAGGATTGACCATTTATTCCCACAATCCCACATCCATAGACTACAGCGCCAAGAGCTCTTTCATTTAGATTAAGAGGCTTTGACTGACAACAGTATATTTCTCGGCTGTCATCAATTTCTTCCAAGACAATAAAATATGTTCATGTGGTAAATCAAAAAGACTATACAAAGAGACAAATGTAGATGCATCTGCTTAGGTCTTTGAACAGTGGAAGAAGTACACACAGGCTTGGGTGCCCTAGGGTAATCTGATAATTGAATTATGTGAATTATATGGAGGAAGTTGAATTTCTCACTAAGATTTCGGCATCTGTAGTGGCATTTATCTGGTCAAGTGTAAGCATATATAATATACAATATGCATAAAAGCTGGTTGTCTAAACCCAGTGAAAGCAGGTTTATCACATCATACAGTAGTTTAACATGTCTGTATCACTGAATCTGTGACTGGAAGATAGATAGGCAGACAATGGGAAAATCAGTGGAAAGAAATAGACTACCATTATTCACCTCAAACAAAAATAGGTACTAAATAGAGTAGATAAATTGTCCTCTGTTCTCCTTTCTTAAGAAGGGGAGTCTGGAGTTAATCCTCAAATGCAAAAGTGGATGTCCAACATTCAATGAAAAGATTCGTATTCCTGTGAAAAGATTAGATTCGTAAAGCAGTAATGTCCGAGAATTTCACTTCCAACATTTTTAAAAGTAAAAACAGAGAAATTCCTTTCCTTAATTGCACAATCACTTTGCTGGATTCTGAAACATGTCAGAATCCACATTGCTATGATCAAAGTCTTGGTAGCACCAGTAGGATCGATATTAAAATGTAACTCTCTCAATTCCATTCTGGTAACTTAAATGGTTTTAGATGGCATGACATAATTAATCTAAGACGTAATTCATCTAAGAAATCAGTATATTTCTGAGATGATAACATTTTGCCAGCAAGGTGCAATTTAAATTCAATGCATACATACCTTGTTAGGATACTCATGACTCAGAAATAAAAAGACTGGGTAGGCTGTAATCTCAGCTGGAAGCAATTTGTATTGGTCATTTCAGTGCTCCTGGTATTTATAATGGTGCCTCTGCAAAGGATATAGTGTGCCTTATTCTTGCCTCATTTTTTAAAAAATCAGGGTTTCAACTTTTCCTCCACTTTCAAGAGATATCTGGGATTTCTCTGGTAATTCAAGTACATCTCACTGAATCCTCCAGTACCATTCATTCTCCATTTCTACAATACATGACTGTGGCTCTACTGAGGCAGTAATGATTTTTGCTGACTTCCAGCTGTTCTTGTTTGGTCTCAGGTGGCCTGGCTACCAGCCTGGATAGCAGTTTTCTATGTCTGTCATAACATTTCTGTTTCTTTTGCCTTTCAGCTGGATTTGGAAATTTGGTATTTGCTCAAGTTTGACTCCTGTGAAAAGAACAGCCAATTAACATCTGTTTAAGAGTAGGCAGTTTTAGTTCATTTCTTAAATTCACCAATGTAAAGGAGAAATTTTCATCTCTACATTCAGTTTCTTTGAATACATGTAGCTGAATAATAGCGTTTATTAGGACAAAGCCAGCAAAAATCTTAAACATGTGCCTAACCAGTGCAAGAATAGCTGCAGTAACTTCAACGCTTTCAGTTATTTTCCTGCTTTAAAATCCCTTTGCTTTTTAAAAAAGCTAATACCTGTGACTTCCCATGCAGAGCAGTTTTCATTGTTTGATTTTACTAATAACTAAAGCTTCTTTAGAGAAAGCTGCAGCAGTAGTTAGGCACTTTGCTCATTACTAATGATTCTGGTGTCTCAACAGTTCTGAAAGAGTTTATGGAATAAAACCAGACCAGAGTTTGTTCATTAGGTGTTGTAGCCTATCTTCAATACTTTGACCTATATTGTATGGCTTGCATATTGTACTTTCATTTATCATTTATATGACATAAATTATTACCATTCTAAATCTTGTGCTAGTTTGAAATTCTACACGGAAAGTTTTGTAAGTTTCTAAATGAAAGAAACTCTTCAAAAATATTGACTCTGTCATTATTTTTTGAAAGAAATATACATCTTAATTGACAACCTGGTTTTGACCAGAAAAAAGCAAAGAAACCAAGAGTCTTCAGAAGTCCTTTGTCCTTAACCAATTGTAACTTAAGCCTCTTAAGGTATTGAAGGTATTCATCTTTGTGTCTCCTTTGTGAGTAAGGGATCCTTGGAAGAAAACAGAAATATCAATTGGTTTATTAATATGGATTTCTTTGGGAAGGACTTAAGCCACAGCCCCTTTCTTCTGGCACATAAATTATAGCTGATACACCTGGAGGGCTCTAGAAGCCCCTTCACTTACATAGGATGTTCTACACAGAGAAGCAGAACATAAAACAACTTTTCAGGAGCGCAAATCATAGAATCATAGAATGATTTGGATTGAAAAGGACTTTAAAAGATCATCTAGTTCC
>NW_010236069.1:0-298 GCF_000690775.1 Eurypyga helias
TTTTTTTTTTTTTTTTTAAACGGTTTCCTTCCTCCTTTCCCTCCTGGCAAAGTGAGAAGTTTTGGATGGCAGGAGCAGGACCCCCGTGGCACTTGCGAAGCCCCTGCTGCCCCGCAGACGCCTCGCTTGGCTCCTTCCCTGAGCCCCGGGGCTGTTTCTCTGCCTGCAACGCCGTCTCCTCCCTCCTTGCCACCCCGGCGACACGGGCGTAGAGTCGCTCCGAGGGTTTCGGTGGGTCAGTTTACACCGGTGGAGGGTTTGGCCCCGGTGGGGATGGGGAGGCAAAGCGGCGGGGGGG
>NW_010236069.1:319-1481 GCF_000690775.1 Eurypyga helias
GAAGCTTTTTATGGTTCCTATCAAGCTCCTTGGTCGAGAGAGAGGATTATTTCGAAGCCTTCTTTTCTTCCCGTAGGTCACTGTGTTTTATTATTTTGCTTCGTGCTTGCTGACGGATGTAGCGCTGTAGGAAACCTCCTGATAGGAAAAGAAAGCGTCGGTCATCAGAGCTTCCCCGGGGTTCCCCGAGTTGTAACACTGGATAACGTACGCAGGATAAAGCTATTTTTCTTTGAATCAGGTAAAACTGAGGTGCAGAAATTGCTGATAAAGATAGTCCGAGTGAAGTTACTTGGAAGTTTAGGATTGTGCTTAATATCGAATATTTACGCATCGAGAGTGTCTTCGTTTGGCTTTGACAAAAAACGATAATTGAGAAATGTCAGTATTTTGCACGGGGAAAATTTACTCGATAATTTAATGGAATTTAACGTGAATTTGGAGGCGGGTTTTTTTATTTGAAATATAAAGCAAACGATGTGATTCTTTTTGTCTTTTCTGAATGACAAGATCCCTGCTAGCCCGCGTGTAGCTGTACCGAGGCCGAAGGAATTAAGTCTGCATTTTCGGCGTTTCAGTTACCAGCAAAACCTGGGCTCTAGCACGCTCCCTCCACCCCCACCCCTCCGAACACACATTCAGCTCATCAGCACAGCCACGGCTGCACACGACGGTATGTCCCGACTACGGCCTCTTTCCCAAACCCCGAATCCATACAAGAGCCGTGGGAATCATTTTCTATCCGGCCACGAGCGAGCTCCAGTCTTAAAGGAAGTAGTCACAATAGAAAGAGAGGGAGAGAGGGAAAGAAACTACCACAGCTCCGAGAAATTCGATTGTTGAAATATAATGTAAATTGTGTATATCTCCGCATATGTCTCCATAGGCGCTGGTGTTTGTGTATTAAATACTCGCACAGGCGCGGAGACCAACCCTGCAACTGGGAGGCCGCCTATATTTAGATGCCTCCTGCTCACTCGCCGGGTAATAAAACAGGAAACCACGTAGATTAGTCCCCCCCTTCCCTCCCTACACACACGTCAGGTAGAAATCAGCGACGCATCCCTGGGAGGAGGCGAAACAGGAGAAGATGCTGGAGCACAGGCGGCCCCCCCGGCAGCGCGGCACCTGCCCGGCCTCCCAGGGGCTCCCGGGAGCCGGG
>NW_010236070.1:0-4050 GCF_000690775.1 Eurypyga helias
CGGAGTTAAACCACGACACAAGCTTTCCAAGGAATTTGGAAATTTAATTAGTACTTACGGGAAATAAGTAGGAAATTTGGAAATTTCATTTAACTTATTGGAAATTCAATTAGTACTTACACTGGCACAGCTGTAGGATCTATGTTCTACTAAATCAACACTGAAGACATGAAATCCTGCAGCTTTTCTGAGCCACTGGTCCTTTTCAGAAGATACCAAAGCTCTGCTGTTCATACCCCCTCCCTCTCCAGATTTTCTGAACATACTGATGCAATAGGAATTTTTCACCAGCTCTCCCCCTCTGCCAGGGCAACATCTGTGGTTTTCTAAAAAGCACTGAATTCTCTGATAAGTGAAAAGTTCCTTCAAGAGGCAAATACAATGGTCTTGCATACAATATTTACAAGCTGTACCCCAATGTCCCATAAAAATTTTTAATTTGTAAAGGAATCTCCACAGGAAACAATGTCTTTTACTTAGAAATGAATCACTTGTTGCTTCGGTAACGATTTGTAAGCATATATAAGGCGGTGTACTACCTTATGGCTTTCACTTCTAAATTATCCTGCAACGTATCTTTACTGACACCGTGCTTTTTTACCCATATGTGAAAGGATGGTGATACTTACTCCCTCTGAGAGCCTGCCCTCCCTCCTCAGTCTGTTTTCTGTGAGTTCAGTCTGTGTGTCTGGTTGTATGGACATGAATGCAGTAGGTGTTGTACAGGTGTGTTTCTATACATGTACCTGTTGGGAGTGTATGCTCAGCCTCACCGAGCATGCATGTTGGACCTGGGGCATGAGGTTGTGGCAGCCTCGCCTGGGCTGTACTGCCAGATGCAGCAACTCCTAATAAGTACCTTTTGCACTTTTAATTTACAGTTGTTTCTCTCTCTAAGCTCTTTTATTATTTATTCAACTTTTCAGGCATTTTCACATTTGAGAAGAGAAAACTGCTTCAGTGCCTGACCCTCTGTCCTTGTAGACTAATGGTCTGAAATGACACTGCTGCTTTAACTGTCATGCTCCACTCCCCAAATCTTACTTCGTTTCCTCTTTTCATATTGTGTAAGTTTTTGATTAAGTTTTGTCCCTCAGTATGAATTTATCTCTAAATAAATGCATGCTACTGCTTAAGTAATGGTCTTGTGTGGTCCCCTGTGAGCTGAATGTAAATTATTGAACGACCAAGTTGCATCTGAGGTGAGAATTTGCTTATTGTGAAAAAATACATGTTTTTTTGTCTCAAACAGGTGCTCACCAGAGAAAATCCTGGTGTGATGCTGCTGCCTTTTACACTGGGTTTGATAATGACGGTCAGAGTTTAGCAGTATCTGCCAATAAAATCGGTGGAGTATACAGGTCAGAGCATTTTAAAAGCATCTCCTGAAGGTCATTCTGGACCAAAAGACTCTAGTTACTGGTTTGCAATCATTTCCTCATCATCATTTCCTTTGATTTTTGCTTTCAATTTGCTAACCTTTCTCAAGGTTTCCCTAACCTGGCTTATCCAGCCCTATGTATTCTGTTATCTTAAACCTGTTCAATTTAACTGGCTGGTTTTGGAGGACTGCTGGGTTTTTTCTTTAATTTCTTTCACGTTTTCTTGAAATTGTATTAGAAAACCATCACACTTGAATCTATTTTTCTAAATTTCTATTATCTGCACTGGTTAGCTCCTTTTCTAATATTTTTATGTGACTGCAACTTTATTTATTGACTTTAGTGACATTTCTCGGCTTCAGAGAGAATTGGGCTTCTTCAGCCTGGAGAAAAGAAGGCGCCGGTGAGACCTTATTGCAGCCTTCCAGTACCTGAAGGGGCTACAAGGAAGCTGGGGGGGACGTTTTACAAGGGCCTGTAGTGACAGGACAAGGGGTAATGGGTTTAAATTGAGATGGGGGAGGTTTAGATTAGATATCAGGAAGAAGTTCTTCCCAGAGAGGGTGGTGAGGCACTGGAATAGGTTAGACAGAGAAACTGTGGCATCCCTGGAAGTGTTCAAGGCCAGGCTGGATGAGGCTTTGAGCAACCTGGTCTAGTGGAAGTTGTCCCTGCCCATGGCACGGGGGTTGGAACTTTAAGGTCCCTTCCAACCCAAACCATTCTATGATTCTATGATCTCTGACTTAACTTCTGCAGCTTTTCTCTGTTAAAAGGACATTCTGATTTTGACTGACACTGTTACTGATCATAGATGAAATCTGTCCTATCTCCACGAGTGTTGTTTAACTCAGTCTTACTGCTTGCGAACAATCAGATGGCTCTTTGCAAATTTTTTCAGTAACAATCTGTTCTCTGTATGTTGATCACTGAGGCTGAATCAGCACAAGTCAGTGTTGCCTGGCTAATTTGCTAAGTGTTGCCTTCTAGGATCAGGGTCAGTTACAAAATCTTCATTATTTTGTCTGCTTCACTGGGAAAATTTTACAAACTGTGTGACTATACCCAGTATAGATTAGAAGTTTGTAGGGTGGGACAGTCCTTTGTGTCTTCAGAGTGTTTAGTATCTTGTGGTACTAGCCCTGGTTTTGACTGGGCCACTTTGCAGCTTCTGCACCAGTCAGTGACAACTGTCTATAAAGCAACAACATTAAGTGTTTAGCAGAATAGCCCTTTGAAATGCATGGTGGGGTTAAAATACTAAGATTAGTTAAACCCTTATTCTTGTTATTCTCTCCAGTCATTTTGCTCAGTCAGATCCTTGCCCTGTGCTGACAAAATACTGTTTTATCTGAAAAATTATCTGCTGCAAAGATCACTGAAATGAATGGGAATAACTCTGATGATTTAGACTGTACAGCCTCTGGGGCATGCACTGCAATTTTAGTCAGGTTTGAATGGAGCCGAATGCAAGGAATCAATGATGGCTTCAATTCCTTGATGGGTTGCCACAGGGCAAACAAGTAATTAGTAACTGATGCCAGTGGTATAAATGCTCCACTTCAAGTAATATGCGAGAAGATAGTATGGGGAAAATATTTAAGTTCATTGTGCAATTTGAAAATGTTTTTATTTGAAGAGGATTTTTTTCCTAGGCAATGTGAACTAAAAATGTAAAAAAGAGATGACATCCATAAGATTGCACTTGGCATGCTGAATGATCAAAATCTTCAATTCCTACAGCTTTGAATTCTTATTGCACTTATATCCTATTGACTCGGTAACCTTTTAATATTTTCTTGTGATTTAGTGATAAACAATCACTCTTAAAGAGCTACTTGGAGTTAACAGCCTGCTTTCAATGACATTGTTTATCTTTATTGCATTCTCTTCCAAGGTTATTTGGCAGACTGTAGAAAGGTAGACAGAGATTTAAGAGTTCATTGATAAAGAAAATTCAGGCAATAGGATCTTTTTCTCTACATACTCAGGGCAGTGGTGATCTGAGAGTTCATTATGGAAGAAATTATTTCCATCATGCTGGCATGATCTGAGTCTTTTTAGTAACCTCTAGCTGGTTGAGTTATTTGTCCCTTTTATCCTAAGAGGAATAAAGGGACAGAACAATGTCACAATAAAAGTTTGAGCTTAGATGAGAAAGTTAAATACCTTTTGTTTCAGCTATTAAGATTACTTTAAAATGTAGACATTGATCAAAAGGTAGACCAAGTGTTAATTTATTCTGATTATATAATGTCGGATCCCTTGGCGTGCCCCACAAGTTTAACAGAGAGCTTTACTTGGAAATTCATTAGGATTTTAAATTTTGTTTGAAATAAGGAAGCTTCCCCCTCTTCTGATAGGTCTCCAGAGGACTTTGTGTGTAAGTTTGGTATAAATAAGCATGGAAAAAGTTTTGACTGAGCAGTCTAAAAATTTTTGCCTCTTCCATGGTCTTCTAAATGGCTTTTCTAAAGACCATTTAAATAGCAGCAGCAGCAGTCTTCGCTGAGACAGCCATTTCTCCAGGCTTGGATATCCCTATTTCACAAGCCAAGGCAATGGAGCAGGTCTCTCTCTCACTATCAAAGTCTATGCTCGTTGTTGTAATGAGGTTTAGAAACCATAGGGAACAACTGATCTTCCAGTCACTGCTTTCTTCTCTGTT
>NW_010236071.1:0-2583 GCF_000690775.1 Eurypyga helias
CCCGTCGCTCCAGCGGCTGAGCCGCGTCCGCAGCGCCCCCTACCGCCGCCGCGTAACGGCGTCCGGGGCTCGGCCGACACCGACGAGACCGCCTGCAGCCCGAACGCGTTCTAGGACTATTGGAATACTGGGGACGCTACAAATGAACAGGCAAGAGACTCGGCTAAAAGGCCCCGCAGCGCCCCCTGACAGAGAGATCCACGGGAAAAACAGAGCTTGGTGAAGCGCTCCCCGTTACCTCCAACCGGCCGAAAAACTTTGAGCGTGCCGGGGAAAGCACCTTCTGAGCTGCTTCTTAATACAGAAACTGCTATCAGCAGGGACTTCGGTTACTGAAAACACAGGCAGGACTCTGAACTTACCTTCAAGCCTCCCCACACTTGCCAGCGCATCCTTACCAACCCCAAGTGGCTGGGAGTCAGCCATCAGACAAACAGCCTGCCTCCGACCCAGGCCAAGGGCTTGCTCTGGCTCCTACTTGTCCTAACAGCAGGGCCCCCCCGTGCAGCTCTGCGTTACTGACTCACTGGTGCGCTTAGCTCAGTGTTCTGATATTCTGGATTTGAGAAGAGATTTCTTTGAAAAGTGGTCGTTCACAGGGAAACGAGAAGGAGCACAAGCAATGTTAGGGAAAAAAACAGCCACAAAACTCTTAAAGATGGCACACAAATAATATTTTTATTAGCAAAGAAGCTAACTTTGGAAAGGAAATAAATGCAAGGCATTTCCCCCCCCCCACCCCCAAAAGGTAACAAAACCACTAATCGTTCCAGAAAAATCCCCAACATGACCCCTGAAGACCGAGGCCTGGTTCCTCAGGAAGGCTGAAGGCACTAGAGGCTATCGCCATTAGCCTGCAGCCCTGCAAGCACAAGCAACTCTGAACAATGATCCACAGCTCTGACCAGCTTTAAACAGAAAAATATTTACTCCACGCAGGAGGAAGAAGATGAAGTGCTTGATGTCTCATGAGACACAGCTGCCAAATTCCCTTCCTACAATGCAGTGCCACGTGGGACTGTTTCTTCTCCAACTCCTGCAGCAGAGATCTCTAGGAACTTTGTATCAGCACATTTCTCACCCAGACCTTGACCACAGATTTTTTGGCATTAACATCTCTCTTCTTAACAAGTATCATTTTTTAAAAAAGCAATCAAGGAGGAGCACATACTTTTAAGGATGGTGTTACTTACCTATTACACCCTCATCTACTGCCTAGACACACATAAATGCCCACAGCGCTTCCTAGCTGAGCAGGAATAAGCCCAGGGACTGCAGTTCTCCCCCATAAGTCATACCATGATCTCAGACTACACCACTGAATATCAGGTCGTGCAGCCATGTTCTCCCATCACCCCTAGAAGCCTACCATGCATTTCAAAAACCAAGACTTACAACACTACTAAAAGCAGAACATTACAGTCAGTCATTATATACTGTCATATCCAATAGTTCTCAAATAAGGAAACTTTCCAGGAGAGCATGCAAGCACTTCTCATCAGTTATTACGACCCTGGATAAATTACCTCCTCAACACAATTTCTCAGGCTCCAAGTAGGCGTCTCAAGAAAAATCTGCTCGAACCCTCTGCTCTCCACTAACACAGAATGTCGTTCTGACAAGCGGAAAAAACAGAAGTGCTTATATCTCTGTTAGGGTGACAGGAAAGGAACACCTCTCCAACAGAAGCAATTGTGCCATTTAGCTGAACGACTTTTCAAACAGGTCTTCCATTCAGGTTTGTGTAATATTTAACCTCCGTTGGCACTCTCAGATTTCTTTATTCTCCTGAGATGACAAAGCAGCAAGCATATCAGAACTAGATGTTTTGTGCATCTCCGATTCTTCTTTAAGCGTATATAAAACCAGGTATTCTGTGGACACCAGATAAACAGTGCTCCAAGACACCGGATTTTAGCATGGTTCAGCACAGAAAGGAAGATGTGAACACAGAAGATGTGCAGAAAATTACTTTTGCCTGCAAAGTTTGAACCAGCTAGCCAATCTTGCACAACTATTACAGAACTATCAACCAAACCTTAATTTGAACACAAGTCAAGGACTAGGTAAAAAAAGGCATTTCCTCTGCGAGGAAAGTTACAGCAGACTTTAAAGGACCGTTATTTTCTACCAGCTAATCAGTCACACGGGGAAAGGCCAGCAGATGCTCTCCTATTCCACCAGACAATGAGACAGTGAGAAACCAATTAAAAATAGAAGGTATTGCAAAACAAAAACTAGATAAGGCACAGGTAAGGCATAGGAAAAAGGGGAAACCAGCCCACAGGAAAAGTCCAATCAATGTATCTTGTGCCCACAGAACTTACTTTTCCAAAAAGGGTAGCAACATCCACACTGCTTGACTTCTGCTGCCCAGAGTGTTTGACAAAATGATGTTACAATGAGACATTCACCGACTTCACAAGGGTTCCAATTCCTCTTTCAACATTATTTTTCTGTGGCCAAAGCGGCACACTCCACAGCATGTTGCTGCACCTCTTCGGACATGCCCGTATCCTTTATCACAGCAGTCTGACGACCCACGGATGTCCGTAATGAGAAGAATCCAGCGCTGCAGGAGCA
>NW_010236072.1:0-16886 GCF_000690775.1 Eurypyga helias
GGTGGGAGATGGTGGCCACTCGCTCTCTTAATGAAGTACAACTTCCAGAAGCTTCTAACTTCGTGGGGGATGCGGTTGCCGCTTCTTGGAAACGTTTCCCGAGAAAGATTTGCCCTCGTCTCTCCATTCCAGCCCGGATCGGCGCTGTGACGGGAAGGGGGGAGCCGGGGGAGGCTGCCTGCTCCCGCTGCAGGCTTGCGTCGCCGCGGAGAAACTGTCCTGCTTTCCCCGGGCTTCTTCCCTCAGGCACATAACCGTGTAGGCAGCCTCACTGCCCCGGCAGCCGTCAGGTTCCACAGTTCTGGTTATCCTACCGGGAGTCGCTCCGGCGGCGCTCACCTGCGCTGCTTCCCTGGCAGGCCCTTCCCAGAGCCTGGAGGAGAGGGTGGTCTTTCCCCTTAGTTCGCTGTGAGACCCGTTAGGATGGGAAGGGGTTAACGTGGCCCAGCTGGCAGCCTGCTATAGTCCGGCTGGGCTATAAACACAGCGACATACTAGTCGTCGAAGAGCTGGGCTCTTCAGGTGTGTGGGTTAGTAGTCCGCGGTGCTATGATGCTGTATTTTCTTCCTATTGTGTTGTGTCTCTTTAATTCGCAGGTGTATGAGTTTTTAAACGGTTCCCTCTCATTAATCAGTCTGTGACGCGAGTCACACCAGGCATTCCCTGTCTGCTGAGTTTGTCTAGCAATTAAAAATAATATTGGTTGGCAAAATGGTGAGCTCTCTGAGGCAGGGAACTGTACATAGCTAGGGTTTGTACCTGTTCTGATGGAGAAGTTGGGCTCAGGCCTTCCCCTAAGCCTCTGAGTCAAGTAAGTATGTGGGATGAGTTCCTTAGCTTGTGTAGGTTTTGGGTTCTGGGCAGTGTGGGTCGCTCAGGGTAGTGATGGTCTCTGCGCACGAGGGGCTCTCCCCTATTAGTGTCTGCGCAGCTGACAAAGGGAAGAAAAGGGTCCGTTTCCATGTATATGAGATCAATATATACATAAACAAAGCCTCCTTCTGTGCAGTGATATTTATTTATTTTGCTGTTCATAACCTGATAGAAAAAGCATAATTTTTTTCTTTCTTTTTGAATGCTTGTTGGTTCACATAGTGTGGGAGAATTGGAAAAAAAACCCCAACCCAACATAAATATATATATAAGGTAGTTATTGGTAAACAGTGCTATGGCCCTGGGTGAGTTGTTGACTTATACTGCAAAACACAACCCTCAGAGTGCTGGCTGAACAGTAAATCCAGCTTGAGGCCAAAACCGAAAAGATTTTCTTCAGCTTCTGTTTTATTTTGTGCAGAGTAAACAGCTGATTATTCTTGCTAAGCCCATTACTTCTGCAGAATTCCTCTTTTTGTCCCACTGGAGTGGCGAAAGCTTGTGGCTATTTTAAGTGCTCTCACTCAAAATACAGCAAGATGCGAGTGGAGTCGTGTTCTGATTGTAAGGAAAATGAGTGTGTTTGGGCAGAGAGTCTTTTAAAAATTATTTTAACCGATCGTTTATCAGGTATGAGCACTGTATAGAGCTTTTCAGTATGAAAGGGTTCAGAGTTTGCTCTCTGAGTAGGTGACTTTTTCAGTGTGTCTTTCTGTATATATCATCTTTTGCTGTAGCAGTTGCCTCAGTTTCCTCTGTGTAAGATCATTTGCAGATGCATGATTTAAAGTCTTAAACGAGGGAAGGATAATTATGTTTTTAATTAACAAGTGGAATGTATCAAAGCATTTGTGCAGTTTTTTACCCTTTAAAAGGGGGATGAATGGAGCAGCAGGGTGGGGGGGGTGTCTGTGTAGTATGGAAATTGGATCTGAATCCCTTTTATGGACCTGCTCACAAATAACTCAGTGTGACTTTAAAACAAATGAAAGGTTTTGTTGTTGAACATAGCTGGGAATATGTCAGAACCAAGCTTTTGATAAGTTATCTGGCTTGTTTCTCCCCTAATTGTTGTTATGTCTTGGGAAATATATTTGAGTTCGTGTGGTTTTAGCAGTATTGGTTTTGAGCCGCCCTCATTGGTGCTGGTGCAGGTAGCTGAGAAGGCAGGGCTGCCAAAGTACGAGTAGCGGATGCTAGTATGTATAAAGATGGTCTGCCTACTTACTGGAGGGAAATAAGTGGTAACTTAGGGGAGTTCTGCTGTGGAAGTGATCCTGTCAGGATCCATCGCTCATGTCTGATTGTTGCTGAGGAAGCAAAACGGTAGAGCAAAATGAAGTAGTGTGGTAAAGTTGTACTTCAAAGGTTGAGGTAGGTGTTGAAGCTGGATTGGTGTCGAGATAGTCTCTATTTGTACTTTCCTTCTGTTCCCATCTTTTTCAAGCAACAGCTGTACTGAAAGATGGTATCTCTGTGCCTTTTCAAGCTATGTAAAATATAAACCTGGCTGAAGCCCCTATTTCCTGCACTGCAGGATAGGAATGAGAGGCAATCAGCTCAAAAGTGGACTGTTCCTGTATGTAGAAATATTTAAATGGTATTCGATGTTTGCTTTGTCAAGGGCGGATCATCTTGATGGCAAGGAAATAAGCCTGTTTGGGCTACATTAGGACCCAGGGTATCGGGTCCGTCAGGTGGGGAGAAGGGTTTCCTTCACTAGGGAAGTGGGGAATTGTGAGGAGAGGACCAAATCCTCACCTGTGCATCACACTGTCAGCCACCAATTACCATCCCGCAATACGACGTCTTTCCAGTGTTTTTCTGTTGTGGCTAAGCACTGGATTTCTTGGGGCTTAGGCTGCACTGGAGAATGTGCTGCGCCCTTGCCGACAGAACCTCTTTATGCCTTATTTTCAAGCAGTTAATGAATTGGGGCATTAAGACAGTCCCCGATGACTACCTGGTACGGTTGCTGTTGCAGTGACTGTGTCTCGCACTGCTCCTGGCATTGCTGTAACTTAAATGCCAGGTCAGAGAAATAAAAGGCGTTGAGAGTGTCAGGTCATACTGAAGTTCTCGTTTGGGAAAGCAAGCTCAGGATGTCATTTCAGGTAAATGGCTGCTCCCCTTTTTATTGAATTGAAGTGATTCTCCAAAGTAGAATGAGAGCTCGTGGTGCTGTGGCATGTGCTCACATTCAAGTTATGTATTTTGGGATAAGACAGGTGTCATAAATGTGACATTTGCCTTTGAGAAACAGCCATATTCTAGAGAGGAGTGTGAACTTCTTGCCTATAGTTGTTCTGTTTTATCTGACTGCCTGTGATATTTGATGTTGGCAGATGAATCCTAGAGATCAGATAAAGGCAAGGCATTTGGAAGACGGAGCATTAGAAGTTATGGAAAGCCTGAGTAAATATTTCTCTTGCTTATATTTACAGACAGCTCTGTTCCTGGAGTCTGTCATGGGTTGTCCTGTCACAACTTGATGTATATGTAACTTTTATTTTTACATGTCTCTAATCCTGTTTAGCAGGGCTCTTGACAGTTGAAATGAAAAGTACTTGGGAAAGGAACAGCTTATAAAAAGGAGAAGAGACAAAAGGTATTGCTTTCTATAGAGTATATAGTAATTGTGGGGTTTTTTTAACCTGACACGTAGTCCTATATTTGTTATAGGAAGCAGGAGGAAAGTGAATGTAAGTCTTAGAGTAAAAGGGAACATGAACTGTAGATAGTTCTGACATAAATATTTGACTACAATTGGTCGCATCCAGTTTTCTTTATTGCTGAACTACCTTACAAACTTTGTGGTGGTTTTTTTTTTCCTAGTGCTTCAGCTATATTTCAGAGGGATGGACGTGGTACATGCTTGCATTGGTAAGGGCAGTAGTAGAGCTCTTACGCAGTTTCTTCAAAAGAAACGTTGCTGGTTGAACTTACTGGAAGTCACAGAAGTGGCTTGTGCTTTTGTTAGCAAAATTTACAATACTTCTGCAGAGCAGTCTAGTGCAATTCTTGGGCTTACTTTCAGTCTAAAAAATAATTTTGGAGAGAGAGTCTGTGCACCTTAGAGATCCTCACAAGTTAACTGCAGTCATAACCAAAAGCTAGTGCTGCCAGAATGAATTTTTACTTTTAAGTTGTGTTGCTTGCTTTCATAAAAATCCAGTGTTTTCTCTATCCGGTGACTGTTTAGTTGCCAAGTGAAGTAACTCTGATTGGATTCTTGTATGCAGCAAGTTGTGATCATTTTACTTAAACTTCTTGCAGTTAGTTTGGAAGAAATTGAGATTTCAGGCTTCATAAAAATAAAAGGGATATTACTGCTGGCAGTGCTTCTGGCTGTGAATTTTAAGGCATGTGGGCTAGGTGTGAAATTGGTGAGCTTGGTAATACTGGAAGACGTAGTGTTTTTCCTATAGAGTAAATACTTCACCAGAAAGGTTATGCCTTTAAAATACTGCAACAATACATGCACAGGGCACTAAGCAACACGGAGCTTAAAGAGCTCTGATGGGAGTTCAGAATTCATTGGTAAGGTAGGAAATAGACATAACTATGTAGCCATCAACAACATCCATTTAAAATTTGTGTGATAAATAACTCATATTACAATCTCCCAGCTAATTCAGAAATGTTTGCTGTTTTGCTGAAAACGCATTTTAAAATTTCTAATGAAATGAGGACACAGAAATAAGTTCTGGATTGAGTAAAATATTTTTAACCTCATTTTCTAGTGTTTAAAATTGCTTTTGGTGCTTTTGGAACAACTTTTTAGCTTAAAATGGATTTTCAGAATTTTTTTGTTGTTTAATTTTAAGAAATTGAATGAATATTTTGGCAAGATGACTCGTGTTTCAAAGTGTGCCAGGGTTGCCTGTTGTGACTTTCTTCTGAGGAGGAGTGCTTATATTTTTCAAGCTGGATACCTGCTTATCTACTTTCGGGTTTTGTTGTAGAAGTTACCATGTTCTAGCTGTAAGAGCCCTCAAAAAAATGAGTGAAATTTCAGCTCATTAAAGCTATAACAGTAGTTCTGCACTTTTAAGGAAATAAATGCACGGGAGTCAGGTAATTCAAGCGGGCCATGGGAAACCACTGTTACAGAATACTGCTCTAATGCATCCATGGGTGTTGAGTGATTTAATTTTGGTTGGGTTTTTGTTTGTTTGTTTGTGTGGGGTTTTTTTGTTGTTGTCTTTAAATTATCACTCTACTGAGGATAATGGAAATAGTGCTTTTTTTTTAAGTTTCTAGCTTGGTTAAGAAAATGTTAATGATCTCTGTCAGATAGGCCTATATTACTAAGCAGAGAACTCATTTTTATTTCAGACAGATTTCTCATGCTGTCTGCAGCTTTCTAGAGTGCTATTTCCACATCTCGTTAGGAAAATGGCAAATATTCTTTCTACAGCTTGTGTTATTTCTCTAGTTTGAGTAAAACTGGCATTAATTATTAAATCCACCTGCCAAGGACCAGGCTGGAGAAAATACACTTATACTAATTTTGCTAGTTATTGTTATGTAGAAAGTGCAATAAAACTGCAGGTCATTAAGTCTTATTATTGCTTGCTTTTGGTTCACCAGCTCAACTGTCGCAGTGCGTTTTTTTTCCCCCTGAAGTCTCTGTTAGCAGAGGTGAATGGCTGACAGGATGCAGGAAGGCTTCTGCCTACCAAAATGACCTAAATCAGTGAATGGTCAGTTGTCAGCAGGAGTTAATTGATATTTTGGAGATATCATTATTGGTAATTATTTCATTGTTTTCAGATTGCTTTGGCCCCGCATCTTTCCATGTGGTACTCCTCTCTGTTTCAGAGCCTGTTGGGTGTCTCTAATGACTCCTTTTCCTATGTATTAGCCTGCCCCCAACTAACTCTTGCTAATGTTTGAGTGACGATGTGGAATGACACTTTGCCTTCATGTAACGTCTGTTTTTCCAAACAATGCAATTCAGCACAGTCATTTTTTGAGTGTAAACAGCATTCTGGACAAGGCATACCTCTCCTTGTGGAGGTAGTGGTTTAAACTAGAACCGACAGGAAATTATGCAGCCTTTTTCAGGGTGTACTTTCAGCTTTTACACTCCTGCATGGTATCCTTTTGATAATTAGACTGCTTAACCTGTTGGGAGTGAGGAGTGTTCTCTCTGGGCCGCATCAGTACATGATGAAATGAGCGTGGTTGGTTTGGGGTTTGGTTTTTTTTTTGAAAAACACTCTTCCTTTCTTTCTGTGCTAACACTGAGTTAGTAGGTAAATTTCAGATGGAAAGTAAATGGTCAATCAAGATGAAATTCAATACATTAGTCTGTTCAAAATCCAGAACTGCCTGAACTACCATTGGGCAGCCTGTGTTGGCTTTTTGCTGTATAAAGGGTGTTATCTGCCCATATAAAGTGTGAATGTAAGAAGTGTAAACCAGACTGTTTACAGGCTTGCTGAATGGAGGATAGATTGTGGTGTCATTAGTGCTGTTGAGAAGTTATTTATGCCAAGTAAACCCTAATTAGGATTACTCACAGTACAAAGATGTTTTATTGCTGTAGAAATAGGATTTGACTTTTCTGCTGAGAACAATAGAACTCGATCTTGGTTTGGAATTTGCAGCATTAGAACTGTCTCCTGTCCTTTCTCCTCCGGTCCTGTTGTGAGACAAAACTGTGTTGTTAAAAGCGCAGCCTCCCCAGTGTGTTTGTCCAAATGCAGAGAAGAGTAAGTAATCTAAGCAACTTTTCTAGTTCTTTCTAACAGTGTATTTTGAACAAGTGCTATCAGTTTACACTACTGTTACCCTCAGCATTTCTATTTCTGTACCTTCCTTTAGTGTTCTAGGGGATTTATAACTGCGACTCAATTTCCCCTTGGGCTGAAACCTGGCACAGAAGTTCTCATTATGTGCAAACCTTGTTTTGCAAAACTAAAAGCAAAGCATCCATCAAGAGGCTTTCTTAAACCTACAGGAAAGCGGGGGAAAAAAAATGTTTATGGTTGCAGATCAATTTTTTTCCCTCTGCAGGAAAAATCCATCTGACTTTGGAAACCCCTAAGGTGTGGGTGTGCAGTCCATAGTGATGGCAGATTCCATGGAATGTTCCTGTTACACTTAGAAAATTTTAAATGAAAGTCTTAGTTTCCCAATATGCTGAAAATTAATGGCTGAAGTAAAACCTGCAGCTGCAACAGATACCTGCCTAGCAAGGGTACAGCGATAGTTTTAAACGTGTTACCACTGTCTAAGGCTGGCTATCTGAGCAGTAGTGTGTAAGGAGATGGCAAGGTAGATTTAAGTTGTTAAGTTCAAACTAACAGCTGAAGTACCTCTAGACTCTCAGCTCCCTGGAAAAGGGAGTCGTCATGTTGAACTACCTGCCTAATGTATGCTTGTTAAAAATTCTGTATTTCTTTTAAACAAACCAACCCCTTGCTTTCTGTAGGAATTGAGGCTTTATGTAATTGTGTAGAAGCAGAAAAGACATTCTGAGCCACAAGCCACTTAAAAATATGGAGGATCGAATAATTTAATTTGATTAAGCATAAAATATCAAAGATAAGTTCTGAGGAACTTCATAACAGTGATTGGATAGAGGAGAGATCCCACATTAACACTGTCATTAATGATGTCATTGCAGGAGAGCCTGATAAAGGTCAGCTTCATTATTACTGGATCTGACAAGCCCTTTGGCATGGGCATGCATTCAGCCCCATCGTAGTATTAGTATCGTATCTCACCCATTTGGAGGAACTGAACCTAGGGTGAGCTGAGCTGGGCGTTTTATGCTTTTAGGAAGGGGCAAGGTGTGCAAGTGTGCAGGAAACTGTGGCTTTTAGTCTTGTGAGCGTGCAATAAGCATTCTTTACACATAATGCAAAAATAGTGAGTGCTTCCACTAACATACTTACAATGGTAGTTTTCCAAAGCACGTAACAAACTGTCCTGTACTTGGAGATTACTTCAGTTGTTTGTTCCCACAGACACACTGAGCCTTGTAATTCTTTAGGGCTGCGTCTATCCTTTGCAGTTATCAGTTGCGATGTGTTTGATGCTCTGTAAAAAAGGTGTTGGATCTGTGCTGGGAAAGCTTACGAGAGAAATCACAAATGTGGAGGGGTGAAGCCTGTGCTGCCAGGAATTTTCCTTTGCTACATTGCTTTATTGGAATTGTGCCTACATAGAATACCATGTCTGAAAGTCAGTGTTAGGCAGGACGGAGGATGCGATGTAGGCTGGCTGTTGAAGATCGGCATAGAATGAAGTAGGTCTGACCTGGTGGGCTCTTCAGGAGAGCCTTTACGGGGAATGAGGCAGTTTGGAACAGGGAAAGAACTGAGATTCTGGGCTCAAGTCCAGAATGGAAAAAAATGTGAAGATAGATGTCAGAATAAAATATCGAGTAAAGTGTTCAGGAGCAAGAATGGAAATACGAAGATCTAGGTCAGGAAATAAATACCGTTTTCACTTGAAAATGCACAGGGAAAGGGGTAGCTAAAGCTGCAAATTGTAGAATAAATTGTAGAGTAGTCTCAGAACTGAGCCAGTAAACTGCTGCTCAAGTTGTGACAGTGGGCTTTGCATTCATTCCTCCAGCTTCTGTTCTGCAAGGGGGAAACGATTACTGATAAAATCCAGTGTAACGGAGAAGAGTGTTCATGTTGTGGGTTTTTGTTTGCTTTTGCTTATGTGGTTTGTGTGTGTGTGTTGGTTTTTTTTGAATACTGTGTTTCTAGGAGTTGAGTAGGAATGGCGAGAAGGAATAGAATTGTATCCTGTTTCTTCTTGGTTGGGAACAGCCGTGAAGTGTCTTTCTATTAGTAATCACAAACTGAAGGAAACCTGAAGTTATTTGTCCCAAACTCATTCAATTTCAGTAATAAGTTTTCACAGGACAGATTATTTTATCATCTTTGATACTGGCCCTGCCTCCATCAGCCTCTGTTGTGGGGGTTTATTTTTTGCTGTTCATTAGCTTAATCCTGTCTCAGTGAACAGTCAATTGACAGACTCTACTTAGGTTTGAGGTGATTTACTGTAATTAATGTAATGCTGAGTACAAAAGTAGAGTGTGAAAAGCCTAAATCGGTGGTGGTGGAGGGTAGGGATTTTTTTGTTGTTTCAAGATGGTCTGTAGGGATTCTGTAGAAAGCTTAGCCATTTCCAGTTTTGACTTACCTGTTTGGGCATTTGCATGGACAGTGTCAGATCGCTGTTGATTTAGGTGCAAAATGGGCTGATAACGGTCACCTGGTGTTGGAATTGCTCCTGAACTACATGGGAGTTTTGAGTACTTAATGGTCTGCTGGGACTGAGACCATATAGGCTGTTTTTATGATTGACCATGCTGAAATAATTTGTTAATACAAATGTGGTGATAAATGCAGCTCTTTGTTTCAGTGTCATAAACATAATTCAGTACCTTGTGGAAAATACTGACCCTCACTGGGCAGGAGCCTTCTTTGTCATGCCATGGATTTATCACAGCACTTGTAAAATATACAGTCTTTAAATATGATGAAAATACAAGCATATCACTGAAGTTCTGGTAAGAATTATTCTCTGAAGTGTTATATCCAGTGGAAAAGCACGAGGTGTAGTCTGAAATACTTGTAGGTGATTTGTCACTCTTGTTCAGTTCAGCACCGGATGTCCTCTCCATCCATAAATACCTAGCCTTCTGTGAAACACAGTGTAAGACAGCCCCTAATGTTTGAGTTGAATTGCATTGTAAGGTCAGTAGTGATCAGAACACAGGATATGCTTCTCTGCCAGTTTCTGTGAGAATGCATGTACGTTTTTTCTCTCTATCATTTGCTGGGCTTACACACAGTTTTTAATCTTTAGTGTAGTTTATTGAACTTACTGGGAAGGGCAGAGTGAGCTACCTTGGAACTGGCACATCCATAACTGCAGTTTGGAAGGGTGGGTATTGCCTTTGCTTGAGTTGACTTTATTCTGGTCAGCTTAGATCTTGCTTTAAAATATTACTTATAAAAATTGCCACTGAATCTTAATAGTGCTTATGGGCAGAGACTCATCAGTTGCTGAAAGGAATTGTATGATGTGCTGCCTTGTGGGAGCAGGGACTGTCTCTCAAGAGACAAGAGACTTTAGTTCTGTGTTCTAACTATTCCCGGAATATTATCTGTTTAAATCTGTGCTTTTCCAATGGCTCTAGTGAGGAATGGAATCACATTCTCAGTTAAAAGGCTACACAAACCCTAAAAAATTGAAAGAATATTGTACAGTACATAATCTGCTGCTGTTTCTGAACTGTTGATGCATCTTCCTGCATCCTAGCTGCTCCTAGAGGGAGCACCAGAGCAAAAGCAACATCTCTGAGAATTACTTCAGCCATGGCTGCAGCTCAAGAGGTTTATTACAGACTTGCTGGACATTGCATGGCTGCTTATCTGCAAGCACTTAACTTAGACTTTTATGTGCATCCCATTCCCCTGTTCATCTGTCAAGGATCTGTAAGAATGAAAGAAACATAACTGATGGCTTGGTTCTGAAATAATAGTGATGTTAAAAATTGAGACCACCTTTATCTGTAACTTAGATCTCCTTATAAGACAATTTTACTATAACTGCAGTTTTTGATTGCTGTAGATTATTGTGCTGCAGAACTGCAGAGGTCTTAAGTTTGATTACCAAGCTTGCAGCAGACCTGGTGAATTGAACTCAGGAGCTATAACTAAAAAAGCAATGGACGTACTAATATAAGATACAAAACCATTGTAAAGAGACTTTGTGATCTTGTTAATAACATCTGTCAGTGTTTGAGCTTTAAGTATTACTTCTAGCTAGAGATAAGAGAACCTAGGATCTCATCTACTGTTAATTGTTATACATTATACTTATTTAGTGAAATTCAGTACCAATACTGTGCACTGGACTCGGCGATTAAACGGATACGTTGAAGTCTGATAAACACAGGTGTTTATGAGACTACTTTTCCTAAAGGCCCCGTATATTATAGGTGATTATATATAGTGATATCAGTGATGTAAGAACTTGGGTTATTCTATAGAGAACATTTCTAACTTGTGCAGAGGGTTCTGTTACTTTTATTTTTAATTAAAGTAATTCCGGTATTGCAAACTGGAAAATACAGGCCAAAGGATTAGAGACCAGCTCTAGTTTAGGAGTTGTTATAGTTGTGGTTCAGAATGCTTACAAGGAAAATATTTGTACCTCGTGTCCTAGGTGTCTGGATATTTGGTATGAAAGTACACGTTCTGATTTGGTATATTAATGTATCCTTGTGTTTCTCCCTCTGTAGCATTAATGGGTAGAAAGGAAATGTATTTAAACATATTGCCTATGGTTGATGTAGAAACTTACTCATGTACTTTGCATTCCGTTTGTTTCTTCTACCCAGAATTGTTTACACATTCTCAAAGTCTAGATGACGTTATTTAAGTGAAGTGAGGAGATGGTTAGACCTCAGTGTTAGTAACTGACTCCTGGGTTTAACTTTTATATGGCCTAAGTCAGGCAACTTAGTATTTTCTCATCTGTACCATGTGGTAAAAATATTTTCTCCTTTCCACAGTAACTACTACAAGGCATGACTTAATGTTGGAACCTTTCATTGGCCAAAGCTGGACAGTGTTGATACCAGGTGGTTTTAAATGAGCAGAGATAGGTACATAGACTAGATAAAGCTTACGTAGTCATGGATGGCAGAAGTCAAGGTTGTGGCAGTGGCACTAACACAGTAGACTACACTCTACCTGGATGGTCTATCTTTCCCTGCTGTCAGACCTCGGAAAACAATGAGAGCTGGAACACCTCTCCTATGGGTACAGGCTGAAAGAGTTGGCCTTCTTCATCCTGGAGAAGAGAAGGCTCTGGGGAGACCGTATAGCACCTTCCAGTACCTGGAGGGGCCTACAAGGAAGCTGGGAGGGCACTTTTTACAAGGGTCTGTAGTGACAGGACAAGGGGTAATGGGTTTGAATTGAAAGTGGGGAGGTTTAGATTAGATACCAGGAAGAAGTTCTTCATGGAGAGGGTGGTGAGGCACTGGAACAGGTTGCCCAGAGAAGCTGTGGATGCCCCATCCCTGGATGTCTTCAAGGCCAGGCTGGATGAGGCTTTGAGCAACCTGGTCTAGTGGAAGGTGTCCCTGCCCATGGCAGGGGGGTTGGGACTAGATGGTCTTTGAGGTCCCTTCCAACCCAAGCCATTCTGTGATTCTGTGAATGTGGTGGTACTTGTTTCCCTGTCCATTTTGTTGAAAAAATGGGGTATGGATGAAAACGTAATTTACTTGTGCAAAGGAAGAAATTTAAAAAGGGTATTAGTCTTTATAATGTGCAAAATGAGGGAACAGAGAAAGTACGCAGTGCTGTTGGGGGGTAACCTTTCAGTCACAGGATTTGGAAAGTGTGAAAATAAATGCGATGAATGTTTTTCCTTTCTGAGTTCAAAAAATAAAATCCTGCAGGCTGTTAATGTCCCAGTATTTAAGCTGGCTTTTGTAACCTTCCAGATGCATGTGTTTATACACATTTTCAGATAGTTCAGGCTACAAACCCACTCATGTTTTCAAAGTGCCTTGTTTCCTAATGACTGCTGAATTTCTGATTTCACTCTTGACTGTACCAGCATTCCAAAAGAAGAAAACTGGTTAGCTTTTTTAAGGAGCTCTGTAACTATTCCTATCCTTTATTCTGCCATTACTTTAAAAAAAAATAAAAAGGGGGGGTGCAGAGTTTTTTTTTTTTTTCTTTGATTTGAAAAAGCACCTACACTTTTACAGATCCACAAGTAATGGAAACAATGTGTGTGTAAAGTCAGTTCAGCAGCCTTAAATGCAAGTAAATGCTTTTTTAGTGTATAATCTGATAACTCTGCTCACATCCTTCCATCAGCAACACTGCAAGCTCCTTCCAAGATCCTGAAGGCTGGAAAGTGGAAATGCAGATCTTTGGTGGGCAGTCTAGTAGTTTTTCAGGAGTGGTTATTGTAGGATCGTAGAATGGTTTGGGCTGGAAGGGACCTCAAAGACCATCTAGTCCCAACCCCCCTGCCATGGGCAGGGACCCCTTCCACTAGACCAGGTTGCTAAAAGCCTCATCCAGCCTGGCCTTGAACACTTCTAGGGATGGGGCATCCACAGCTTCTCTGGGCAACCTGTTCCAGTGCCTCACCTCCCTCTCCGGGAAGAATTTCTTCCTGGTACCTAATCTAAACCTCCCTGCTTTCAATTTAAGCCCATTACCCCTTGTCCTGTCACTACAGGCCCTTGTAAAAAGTCCCCCCCAGCTTCCTTGTAGCCCCTTCAGGTACTGGAAGGTGCTATAAGGTCTCCTCGGAGCCTTCTCTTCTCCAGGCTGAACAAGCCCAACTCTCTCAGCCTGTCCCCATAGCAGAGGGGCTCCAGCCCTCTGAGCATCTTCGTGGCCTCCTCTGGACTCGCTCACATGCAGGCACAAATGCACATAGAGGGACGCATAGTGGGAAACCAGATGGTCCGTGGACCTGGATGGGTTAGAAGACTGTAAACCGGTTTGTTTTGTCTTACTTTGAAAAATGAGATGTGGGACCATTAGTATAACCTGTATTGATCTCCTCCTGTGTTGAAGTGGGCACAGACATTTCGGAGTCTAGTCCTGTTAAGATAAATGAAAGATTGGATTTTTTTTTTCCCCTAAAAATTCCAGGTCATGGCAAATCTGGTGCCACCCTTGGTAAACGGGGATTTGAATTTATTATTGCATTGTGTGTTTTGCAAATCGTAATTGAGAAATTGTGCTCCACAGATCAGTTCCTGATTTTTTTAGTTTACTCAAACCCTTGTAATTTTGCTTGCTAGCTTGAAGAGTGTGTTGTGTGTGTCCCCCTTTGTTTTCCCTTCCCCCTTTCCTGTAGGTAATTTGACTGCACACCTCTCAGCAGCTTGTTTCCTCATCAGCTAATGTGAAGTCCTTGCCTCCTTACTGTCTGGCATATTATCTAATCCTTTAATTATTTCTGTGGCTCCTTTCTAAACTTTCTCCAGCTTACCTCCTCCTGCTATTCTGTTTTGCAGGGACCTAGCTTAGAAACACAGATGGTGGAAGATGAAACTGAGACGACAAGTGACGAACTGCCTCCTCATCTGCGGGAAGAGCCTCCCGAAGGTACAGTCCTAACAGTCAGTATAAACTCAGCATTAAATTGGGGTAAACGTTGTGGCCAAGGAAGTCTTACTTATCTATTTGACTTGAGAGCGTACACTGCCTATTTTCTGAGAGGTATAAAGCTCTGTCAGTGCTGACAGCTGAGCTGACCTTCCAGCCAGAGGTCTAGCCAGCCCCTAAGCCTACTTCTGCATTCCAAGAAAGCTGTGCTCCCTGAGGTGTGGACGTTGTTCTTCATTCTCTATAACAATATGGTTTGTGATTAAAATTGTCCTACTTGATCATCCTGTCTGTAGGCTTAGGAATAAAATGCCTTCTCTGTTGTCTTGTTTGTGATGTTTTGAGCCTTCGTTAGGGAAGATTTCTTAAGTAGTCATCTTTTATCTCTTCTTGCCTCTCTCGCAGCATCCTGGTGTTGAAATTGTCCCCAGCAGAGACTTGTTCAAGCGAGGTGTTCTACTGATTTTGTTTCTTTCTGCCATCTCTCTTGGAAGCCAGTTTAGCTGTCTGAGGAGGAGGCAGTGAGACACTGTCAGTCAGTAGGAGGCTCAAAAACGCCAATTTTAATTATAAACCTTATTTGCAATGACATGCCCTGGATTTATACAGGGAATAGATTTTTCCTACTGTATGTTGAAGGCATTGTATCTATGCAACAAAATAGGTGCTGCTTTATTTTGAACAGAAGCTACTAACATTGCTGCAAGCGATGATACGTTTCAAGCTTTGTTTCCAGTTCAGTGACTTTTAAAACAGAATCACTCATAATGATTGTGGAAGCCTTAAACAATCCAGGGTGCTGAGATTCTTACTAGCAACTTGCTGTTAAAATACCATGACATGTCTCTGGGAAACATAAATGTGTTTTATATTTTTCTTTAAGAGAATAAGGTGCTGATACAGCATTTATACTGACAGCCATTCTTAAAGGGAATATTAAACAGAAAGTAGATGGTTTTAGGAATTTGCTGGTCCATCCCTTCTTGTTGAGCATTCTGTTACGGTTCTCACATTAAGTTATTTCTTGTTATGCTATTTCATATACTTCTGTGTTGGCAATTAGGGTATATAGAGGTAAGTGAAAGGCAGCTTTCTTTTTGAACTCCTGTAAAGCCACAAGGAAATATATGTGGAAGATGTGATTACTATATATACAGAGAGGATGTAATCTTGATTTCTCCCCCCTCCCTTTTCTGTGTAAGTACTGTCAAGCCAGGATGTAATGACAGTGTATTGTTGAAGTAAGAATTCTGGTCACTAGACTGAGCTGATGATTACATGCACCTAGAGACTATACCCTGAAATGTAAAAGACAGGAGATCATCCTGTCTTGCCAGTTTTTCAGGAGTAGTATTAGCATTTGGGCAGTGACTTTGAACTGCGCTATCAGAATGGGTTTTTTTAATGTGGCTAGGTATTTTTGCAAGCCAAGTTTTTGTAATTGAAAGTGTTTGCTTCTGCCTGCAACTCTGGTGGTTTGAATGATGCTGAAAAATGTCAGCATTAATATTGCACTTCTGGGACTTGTTGGGGGGGTCAGGGAGAAGTATGTGCTCGGGAGGCGCCTGATTTGCTAGGGTGAGGAAAAAAAAGTTGAGCTGATTGGGTTAAGCAGCGGTACAGTAGCCACTGAGTCCTTTTAAAGTCTGAGCTCGGGGTGTACTTTTAAAATTTACAGTGATGTTAAGAGTAGCAAAATAAGAGGGATATTGACAGCATGACTCAAACTAGGGATTGCTTGGGAGAAGAGAAAAATTGCTCCTGAAAGATAATTGTCAGGATTATGCTGAAATTATAGCTGGCTCTGTGGAGCCAGTAACTGAGCTCTTAGTGGAGCTCAGTAACAGGAGTCTTGCTTAGAAGCTGCTCTCTACTGACCCAGAGCAAGCAGAATTACTGTGAAGATCTTGTAGTTGCAGGAGTGATTACAAATACTCCATGAAAGAAATAGTTCTCTGAAGTTATTTTAATATTAAATGCCATTAAGCACTATCTTTTTGTTGTTGCTCTTCGACTGATAGCTGGTTTATTCTGACAGCACTTTCCTAGTTGAATCAAATGCTTTGCAATAAATAATCCAACCATGTTGTCATGACTGCTTTACTCTTGTTTCCTGGGATGTATGAATTGGAGACTGTGTCTGCTTGCCTTCTGGTAATGAGTGCATAAGGGATGGAGAGCTCTCCAGAGTCCGTGTCCTTCTAGCACAATCCATTATTCCATCGGGTTGCATCATAGTGACTTCATTTAATAGCTTGCACTGCGTATTTACTCCCCTTCTGAAAGGAGGGGAACTGGATTCACTGTGGTGTATCAATATTGCAGTGAAATAAAGGGTTACCCTTCAGGGATTTGTCATGTATCTGAGCAGTGTTGCAGTATGGCCTTCTGCAAATAAAGGGACAGTTTTGCAAGTCCATGAAGCATCTTGAATTGAGCGTATGTGTGGGTAAGAAGTGAGATAGTATAACAGATGTTGCTTTCTGGTGCTGGGTGGCAGCCTGTCAGTGTTTGAGGCAGAGGAAGCTTTGTGGTTTAAAAAGGAGATTAACCAGGAAATCCCTGAAAGGAAAGAGTCAGAAGTTGGTATTTTTGCATAGCCTAGATCCATTTTTTTCATCTTCTGTCAAAGTTAACTCTTTTCCTGTTGAATAAGGGGAGTAGATGAGTAAAAAAGACAGCTGGCACAAGATCCTGGAAGTGTGTTACTAGGTCCCCGAAAGGGCTCTGTATTTTATAACGACGATGTGTTGTCAACAGTGGCGTGGATGTACCGTGCCCTGCCTGGACACGGCGCGGAGGAGGGAAGAGGGTCAGCGAGGCGCAGGCTGCGGCCGTGTCGGAGCAGGCCCTCGCGCGGGCGGCGGCCGGGAGGCAGC
>NW_010236073.1:0-511 GCF_000690775.1 Eurypyga helias
TGCCCGCGGGGGTGCCTGCTCGCACGTTCCTTTTCTTTTAAATGGGATAAATTAAACCTCAGGAATGGGACCGGGAGCTGCAGCCACCCGCGCCGTGCAGCAGGTCTGCCCCGCCGCTGATACAGTTCTGCGTTGGGAATCTGGAGGGCTCTTCTAAGGCCTGTTTTTCCTATTTTTTTTTTGGTTGTTGTTGTTGTTCAATTAGCCCTAGTGATTTATTCAATGCATGCATGAGGGGACATTAATATGCGGTGGCAGTTCCCACAAACAATATTCCTCTCAGGCTTTCTGCAGCCATAGCATTTACTGGCAAGGGGGGAGGCTGCACAGGGAAAGCCAGGCTCTCTCATCCTTCTCCCCTGCAAACTCCTGTCCCCCTCACAGGGCAGCAGGGTACGAGCTTGTTCTCCGGGCCTGACTCATGTAGCCGGGGGGCTGGGACGGGCCCCAGCCCCTTCCAAGCTCCCCCAGGCCAGCCGCTGGCCCCGCTGGGCCCGTCAAGTCAGGGTTG
>NW_010236073.1:629-985 GCF_000690775.1 Eurypyga helias
TGCCGTCCCTGTAAGGACAGCTCGCTGCTCTTGGGAAGAGGAGCAGGGCAGAGAGAGGCTCTTCATTTTGGTTGTGTGGTGCCTTGGATTTTGTTTATTAAGAGGGATTTGAAGTTCAACACAGTTTTCGCACTTGGAGAGCAGCAGCTCGCAGACACGCTGCGACCCAGCTCTGGGGCTCCCTGCCCGCAGCCAGGCGAGGAGCGGGAGCGGTTTCTAACCTCCAATTTAGGGAGCTGTGGGATGACCTGCCTTGGAAGCAGCTGATGGATGGCGGGGCTGCGAGGTGCTGAGCCCTGGGGGGTGGCGGGGGGAGATCTGTCCCCTTCTCCACACGCATCGAGAGTCTTCAAACT
>NW_010236074.1:0-315 GCF_000690775.1 Eurypyga helias
GATTGGAATTGACATTCCAGTAATATATTTCCGTGAGAAGAGTTTTAAGATGTCCTCTGTAATTTCCCATAAGAAATCTGGTTATACTGGTTGATTTCAATAGGAGAATTCTCTGCCTGGAGGCATAGGATGAGTAATATGCCGTATGTTTCATACTCCCTTGCTAATATGATAATAAATACATTCAAAAAAGGCAACGAGGTGTTTACAATTAGTACCTTCACTTCTCCGGCTTGCCTAAACTTCCCAGTATGAGGAATGGGAACGGGTATCTTAGAGGGACGAAGGAGCTGCGGAGAGAGGAGCAGCCAGCCT
>NW_010236075.1:0-2181 GCF_000690775.1 Eurypyga helias
GCTGCCAACCCGACCCCCGCCCGGTCGAGAGCTCGGGAGTGCCGTATCCGCACATCGTGTGCCCCCCGCGGGAGGATGCCGAACTCCCGCACGGCCGGTGACAGAACAGACGTGTGAAAAGTACTCTTCACAAGCGATGTGCAATGGGGCATTGCTACAGGCTCAGAAGAGATTAGGGGATAAAGAAAACCTAGGAAACTCCTCAGGTTTGGCAAGGTATTGCCTATGAAAAAAACATTAAGAGTTCCTGTTTAAACACGTAATAACCATAAATGGATAATCCCACTTGAACCTGGTTCTTAAGAGGAGATACCACTGAAAGCAACCAGTTATAAAACACAATCTTTATGTCCACTTATATGTTTGAAAGGAAGAATCTAAAAAGATGAAGACTTTCTCAAAATATAAATAAACTTATTGGTTTGAAATAGTAGATGGATTGGAGATGCAGGGAGAGGTGCTGGCTCAAACGGCTGGAAAGAATAGAGAAGCAGGGGACAGAAAGTGAGAAAGAGGGCATTCCAGTAGAAATGTGAGAAAAAGAGAACGAATAAAAAGACTTCAAATTATTTCTCAAAGACATGTTGCTTGATCATCTGTACGGACTAACGGCACATACTAAGTTACTGCAGGTCAGGTGATAGGTGGAAACTCAAACCTTTGTAAAATTTCTTTGAAATTACAAAGAAATGATAGAATAATTCCAGTTGGAAGGGTCCTCAGCTCATCTAGTCCAGCCTCCTGCTCAAAGCTGGGTCAACAGTCAATGCATATGACTTGGAAACATGTATCTTCATGTTAACACAAACCATGGAGATAAAGAACAATTAAATACAAAAATACATTAAGTACATTTTACAAGTATAAAATGTGCTTCATTTTAGATGAGTTTTTTTTTTAAACTAAAAACCCATCACAAATCACTACATAAAAACAAGTAACTTCTATATAATGTAAGAGGTCTGGTTAAGTTAATTATAGATTAAAATCATACCTTGCTCACTCAGAATCTACACCCAGCAACATAAGCTGTTCCCAACAGTTCTGATCATTTTCAGCTGTTCTGTTCAGCTGTACTTTCAAATCGTCTATTTCTTCTTCCACTCGAATTTACAAGCCAATGCAATTTTCTCATTACTTTTCCTGGGATGTAAAGGATATTGGGAAAGTTTGCACACATAGCAACAGAACAGCAACTCTGATATATATTGGGGTCTTTTTCCCCTCACCTCCAAGAGCTTTTTTCTGCATTGCTGCCCTGGCTGCTTCACGTTGTGCAGTATATGAAGCCTCTTCTGTTCTCAAGTTGGGCTTCTTGGCTCACATTATGCAAAGTGGGAGCAATTTCACAGCAGCCTGCATATTTCCCCCAAAGCAATTGGGGCAGATTCTGGAATGAAATGACTGGATGAACCAACTGTAGTCAATTGGAAACGTACAGTCACTGTAACACCTTAGCACAGCATCACTGTCTGACCTCTTCACAATTCTACCTTGTGATACCCTACCTTTTCCCCCTTCTACATTGCCTCTTTTGAGAAATCTTTAGATCTTTTTTCTTATTCTTGCAATTGGGCTGTTATGCAGATACATGAATGAAAAGAAGCGAATGAATGAGAAAGCACAAAAGAAGCTTCTTGTGAAGCTGAAGATCAAATCACACTGCAATTTAGACATTTTATGGTAAAAATGATTCAATGCACCATGGAGCAATACAAAAACATGGCCAAACCTAGTACACAAATCAGGAAGAGCATGCACTCTCACACCAAATCTATGATTATAATCAGATGAGATTTTATACAGTCCATAACACTCCAGTCTTCATTCCCAATGCACTAAGCCACAAGTCTAAAAGATGAATCACTTTGTAATGTTTTTTTTTAGTCAATTGAAATAGAGGTACTGTTGAGATGCTGTAACTACAGCCTTTTTTTGTCTCAACAATGACATAAAGGATGCCTCAGTATCACTTGTCTAATCACTGTTACTACAAAGTGAATGTGCAAGAAATTTCTTTAGTAAAATGTTAAGTAGCAGGTGGGAGAATAAGGAGGAGTACCTGCTCGTCCTGTCCTAGCTACAGCAGTTCTGGAAGGCGCCATTAGTTTGCAGGAGACAGAAGAATGGGGACCAGCCACACAGCCAGGTTTCTGTAGGGGCAGAAAGTACAATTTTCCC
>NW_010236075.1:2253-14708 GCF_000690775.1 Eurypyga helias
TAGGTGTTGAATCCAGGCAGCCAGGGACAAGTTGCTGGATCAAGAGGAAGCCTGAAGGAGAGAGACTGCCATGAAATGACACAGGGATCACAAGGCAATCTGTGTAAAATAAATGCATGTATTCTTTCCTAGATATCTTTTGTAGCTATTGTCAAATTCAGAATACTCTGTTTTAGGCAGTTCATCATTCTAGTTTATGATCTAATAAAACTTACAGAGTTCTTAAATCCTTGTCAGTATTTTTGGTGGGACTGCTTTAAGAAACAGCATTGGCAAGCTCTTTCAAAAAAAACTCTGATCAGCATCCTGTCACAACTGAAAACACCACCAGGTGTAGAGCTGGAGTCACAGCTGGGCAGAGGACACTGCCTCTGAAACAGCTATCCCCATCACCTTTACTTGGGCTTGATGCTGAGGAAAAACTCTCCTTAAAGAAACACTGCAACCAGTAACACAGATTCACATAAACATGGGCGTTATCTGGATGTTGCACTCCTGCTGCTAAAGAACAAGTTTCATTCTCTTTTATGTGAAAGCACTAGAAGGTGTTTTAGTGTCATGTGAATCATGGCCAAATACCTCTGAAACATGCTAGGGAATACAGCTTTTCTTTGTAAAAAGATTTCATCACGGTGTATAGGATAGTACTGCCTATCTGTCAGACTTCAGTGACAGAAGGTGAGCTGTTACAAATGTTTTACTTATGCAGCACTTGACACTTTAATCAGAAACCATAGACTCAGAACGTCCTTGTTGAGGCACTGAGCTGCTGGAGAAGCCAAGTTGCACATACCCCAGCTCTCTCTCCACTCTGAAATATATCATGCAATCTACCGATTATGTAAGTTTTAATACTGGCAGCCCATCAGAAACTATTATGATTAAGAATGGAAGATTAGGTATTTTTACTGCCTTTATCATAACATTTTATACAAGAAAAGACACAGACGTTTGTGCACTCACCTGCATTCTTAGTCAGGCAGGCAAAAGCCAGTGCCAGTGTAGAAGCAGGGTAACTGAGGCATTAGTGGGATGTTCAGATCACTGGTGGGTCCTGCCTCTACCATCCCTAGTGAGTCTAAAGCAACTCATGCCAGAGGTGGTCATGTACAGAGGCAGTCTACTGTGCTAAGGCCGTTGCTATACTACAAATGGAAAGACCCAGGAGCACTTTAAACCATGGACTCTCCACTTGTCTGCAATGACAGCTGGTCCAAGTACGTAACCTACTGCTCTGCTCCTGTGCAGGGCAACTCACATCTACAGACTTGACTCCTAGTGCATGGAGTACAGATGATACCTGGAGAGTAAGGTCCATAAAAAAGATTAACTAGAACATGAAGATATCAAACCATCAGGTAACTACACACCAAATGAATTCTGTGTAGAAAAGTGACATTACTAGTTTTCAGCAATCTATGCAGTTTATAGGTTTCCTGTCAGAAAAATACTTATAATTCAATAAGTATATAAATCAGATAAGTCTGTGGTGCTTATAAGTCTTTATATGGCAAGATTCTACACACAAATATTTTGTGGTGTACATTTTTCAAATCAGACTTAATAGATCCTAGGTTAAGAGAGTCATGAAAGGAATTAGGCACTAGAAGAGAGATTTGGACAGAATTTCTGTATAAAAATCTGTGACTTGTACTTAACCCCTCACTCAGATATTTAGAACATATAAATGCTTTCATTTTTGGCAGTAACACTTAGACTCTTTGTGGAGTTAGCCTAAAGTTCGTGAGGCATATAAAACATAGGTTTTCTGAAATCACACATGCGATTTATAGTGTACAGGCAAAGGCAGCTTTAGTCCAACAAACCCATGTTATTGTCATTGTTGTCCTTGCTCATTGCTGTAGTGTCTGAGCCCCTAGTGTCTATTTCAGCTACTTATTTCCTTACCATCTCTCACAAAAAGCAGTGCAACTTTCCTCAGTAGTTTTAAGCATAAAGAGAAAACGTGGTACATAGCAAAAATATTTACAACACCAAAGAAGACAAGGAAGAGTTTCACAAATAGCCTGCTATCTGTTGTTTCATGGACAGCAAGGTGCTTTAAAAAACTTAATAGAAAACCAATTTTCTTTCTTCCTTTCTTGTAAAAAAACCTCTTTATAAAAGATTTAGCGAAGATCAGGCATGTACCTTGGAGAAGGGCAGGAACTGTACCACCCATTTCATGTCAGTCTTAAAAAAACCCAACCACAAAGCCCCCCAAAGTCAACTGTAGAGTAAGCATAGTGTTGTCTCTGAAGCAACTGTATTTCTATCAAAGGAGTTTGTTCTGGTTTTTGTAAAAATTTAATACATATTTCTGGAAATCATTAACCTGCTAGACATGAGTCTAGTTCAGTGACAATGATCAGTAAAAATTGATCATCCTGGCAAATATATTTTTAAATCTTAGCAAGTATCTGTCACACTGCTTCACGCACTTACAACTTCAACACTCGCCTTATGGTTTTTGGTGGGTTAATTCAGATCTCACATTCAATTTACGGTAGTTTAATTATATGCACTTTGATGGAGTTAAATCTAGCTTGCATAACCTAAAATAAACCTGATTAGAACAAACCCAGTGACTATTTCCTCTTTATAGCAACAGAGCTATCTTTTAATCTATGATTGAAATAATCATGCATGACAAGTGATTACTCTTTGACAAGCAATATGCTTTCTCTAGCACAAAAATAGATTTCAAAAAAGCATAATGGCGTAATAAAGTAAATTTGAATCATCTAGTTTTTAATCATTATGAGTTATACACCCACACAGCCTGTTCTGTTTCAGCTCTGACAATTACATACAATCAAACTACAATTTAAGAACCTCTATAGAAGTAAAAGATAGTGTTTATTAACATGAATGAGGAATACATAATAAAAACATAAGCAGCTTAACAATATGTAATCAAAGTACAGTACAGTAAATATATTGAAAAGGTGTAGTACACTGAAGGCTTTCATTCACAGGTGAATAATAGTTTACTTCACATTTCCGTATAAATCAAAGTTGCATTCTTTCAGGGATGACTTCCACACCCAGAGCCTTTACTGACTGTTTCTTTCTTTTCTTCTTGATTCTTATTAATCCTCTATCACCCTTTTTTTTACCGAATCCTAAAGGTAAAAACGAAGAAAGTAAGATTAGATGCTGTATGACTATCACATCCAAAATTATCAGAAATGAGACAAGTATTGTTTTCAGGAAATATTCTTTAAAAAAGAAAAAAGAACATTGTCTTACCTAAAGTCTTCATATGCCTGACCAATGCCAAGTTGTCTTATTTCTATTCTTGTACACTGTATTTTATTGTCCATCCTCCTTTCGCTAGCTCTGCCTCTCTTCTGATTTCCATTTTCACTTTTCTAAGACTTACAACTATTACATTTTATCAGGCCAATACTGACTACCCAAAGTTGCAAGAACATTTCAGCCTGCAGAATAGTTACCTCTTGTGATGGTTTGTAGCAGTATCACTACCCATACCTTTCTTGCAGATCCTCAAACAGGACTTTCTGGAGGTGAAATTATTTTCATTCCCACCACAACCACTGTAGCTAAATGGGCGACACCTTCCAGTTGAGTAGTTGTAGAAAAATCTTAACTCTTTGGCTCTACAAAGTCCTCTGTCCATAGGGGTCATGCACAACGAAGGGATAGGGGGTGGTTCTAGAAATGCCAAGAAGAACAAGATTAAAGACAATACGACAGTTTATCAGTTTTCTGTTATATTGATGTTATATATGAGGTTTGAAGCTCACAGAACTTTGAATCTTATATGAAATCTACTGGCAAATTTAATATTGCCCTCCTGAAAATCCAGGGTACTTCACATAAACATGTCTTTTTACGTTTACAAAAAATACCACAGTAAACGTTATTCTCTCCTTGAGTTCCAAAAGCCAGCAAAAGTTTACCTGAAAGTAAGGTTTGTTTCCTATATATTTACTAATAAAATTGCCATTTCTATGATAGGAAATAGTATTCATATTTTGTTAGAGAAGTTTCAAGTGAAGTATTTGCAGAAAGTGAAGTGAAATAAATTAAACTTGGACAGCTTTATTGATAATAGTGAAGTGAATTTTCCTAATTACTGTTATGCATTCTGAAATCAAATAGAAGGTAAAAGTACATCATATTTCCAATATAAGATTCAATACCTTAACATTGGGGTCGTCCTATGAATACAGGAACCTCAAGTTAAGTAACAGAAGTTGGTCTATTGGAAAACACTGAGCAATTATCTAGAAATAGCTTGTAACTCACAGAAAAAGGATTGAACCTGAAGTAGTAGTGCACAATGTGACAGAGATACTGGTGCTTTTGTGCTGCTGTTTGGTTTTTACCATTCTAAGGAGTAGGAGATGATGGTTTTTTTCTTCAGTGTTGCTGCAAGTGAGAGTATGAAAACACTGCAAGATGAACCTGAGATTTCCGAAGTAGCTGGACGCTGGGGACAAGGTTCAAGAAGCAAATCCGTGCCAGAATTCCCAAACCTGGAGAAACTCCATCATTTATCACCCTGGAGTGACTCACATACAAAATCAGAACTGATACGATTGCTGCACAGGGTGCCAGGAACTGAATGGCAGCCATTATATCAGCAGTCACGAGAGACCCAAAGGAGCACCTTTTTCCTTCAAGAAGCTGCACAATTGATATCGCCGAGATCTGAGCGCACAAGTGGAAATGTCAAGCTAGTCAGATGGTCTTTGTGAAAATACAAAGCCAGGTACAGAGGAAAAACTAAGTAAAAGTTTTAGGCAATAATCTGGGTTACAATGGAGCTGAAGTCATCTTCTAGTCACAAAAGCGGGAAGCAGGTGAGCTGCTGAAAGCAACAAGTTGTGAATTAACTTGAGCAATTCAGGAGGCTGACAAGAAAATATCCGCAAAGAACATGCTACATCTTACTTGTCTTACACTCATTACACATGCTGAAAAAGGTTCATCTGCCAAGTATAATAGCTGAACTGCCGTAGTGAATAAGTGTGAAAAATTGCTGAGAAAGAAACAGAATGGTGATTTATGAAAAGCTAAGATAGCAAAATGAAATTAGTAATATATCCGAAGCTGTGTTAGCAACACCATACTATTCATAAAGGATCCTGAAATGCAAAAACAATCATGAGTTAGTTTTTCAAGGCAGTTAAGTTAGTTTCAGGTTATAAAATGAGCACTACCTAATTTCTTTTTATAACTGGGGCTTTATTGTAAGAGTAATGTCCACTCTGGGTACAGAGTAAGAGCCCGCAATGTGATACAATTTATATTAAATCTACTGTGTCATTTTTAATGAAGATGGTAGTTAAATTAACTAATTCAATGCTTTTGGTACTGTTCTGAGAACTCTTGTGCCTAGAACTAATTTAGCCTCTCTCTAGCTGGAGGGGATCTTAGCTTTCAAAACATAAGCTCAGCAACATTGGAAAAAAATGCTTACCTATTTTTAACCTGATAATTTCTAAGCCTAAAAAAAACCCAAACAAAGCAGAAAGGCTTGCCAGTGATGAAAGGGACAAACAGCATAGATTTGTTAATTCTAAAACAGAATTTAAGTAGATATTTTGTAACATAAATTACTTATCTGGCATGCCGGCATTTCCAGAGAGACTCCGGTGTCCCCTCGTGAAGGAGTTGTTAAGACTGTAAGCTTTAGGGGATCCATGCAGGCAGTGACATGGTTACTGGTTAATAAGGATTACCTATGTTTGTATAATGCAACTGGCAGAGAGGCATCCAAATGCTATTAAGAAACACTCTTATACTCTTTCTAAAAATTATGTTGTTCTTGGTCTAGATCACGGCTAGACATTGCCCCAGATACCAAACACTATATTATTGTTCACCTTCAAACTATCTGCATATGCTTTACACTCACAGGAGCAACCAGCCCATGACAAAAACACCTTAATTTTACCATAAAGCAGCCATTAAAAAAAAAAATCGTAAAACAAACAGGATATGAAAATAAAAATGAAACTACTTATACTAATTTCCTGTCTGCTGAGGATCATAAAAATTATGAATTGATCTTTATATACTGATCACTAAAAGACCTGTTAACTTTAAGTTACTGTAAACATAAAATGTGTACTGTGTTATGCCCAGCCCATCATCTCTATGGGCAGGACAATTTATAAGTCCATGAGCCAGTATGTTAACACAGCCACTGGGAGCATTAAATCCAGGGAAGTTTTCTCTGGTCAGTCCCAGTTTCTAATGCTGTACTTATGTATATGACGCTACAGTAAGTTTAGATATTATGCCTGTTCCTGAGTGTTATCTCAAACATTTTGGTTTTACATCCTCATTTTTTCTGACCTGCTGAAATGTTGTATCTCCTGCTTTTTCTATGAAGGAAAAAAGAAAAAGAAAGAAATAAATCATGCAATCCACAAATCTATGCAGAGAGGAAGAGGTACACACTGAAAACAGTAAAAAAAAACCAAACCCAAAACCAACAACAAAAAACCCAAGCAAAAAAAACCAACCCAAAAGCAAAAAAGAAGGCAAAACATGTCCCACCATCAGATTTATTTTCCCGTATCTAGTTGTTCCAGGTTTATGAATTACAGATATCAACTTTACTGAAAGACTACTTGAGGCAGAAATACTGTTTCTTTTCCCCTCAATTTGGAAAAAAATGAGATTTTTTTACATCACATTTTAGCAATTATTTTTCACAGTGCCAGTAGCATGACTCATTACATTACATAAGTCATTATAAGTTAACATCGAGTGGATCATATGAACCTAAAAACTCATGTCATTAAATGTTTTCTAACTTTTTTGTACATGCAAGTACACGGCCCATCCTATGGCCTTTGATTCAATTTCTATGGAAATCAACTGGTTATTTACATGGTCAGCAACATGCCTTAAGACTCTAGCTTCACCCTCGCGTTCATCCTCTTCTGTTTACCCAAAATATATGATTTAAACAGGTTTTAAATAGCCAATCCAAGAACAAACTTGGATTTGCTATGCAAGTTTTTTTTGCCAACAACATGTGACTTAAGTTAGGTCATGAACAGGCATGGGAAAAAAGAATTTACAATTCATACAGGCAAAGGACAAATGAAAGCTTCCAAGGTGAGTTAGTCCAACATTTCCAAGGGTAAAGTTTTCTTCTGGAAAATGCTGATACAATGAAATACAAAGTGTTCCTCAGAAACACGCCAGTTCCACCAACAACTTTTGAAGGAAATTAGACTTTGGAACCCATGTCAAGGGGAGCTTGGGAACTGGAATACTGACTACTACCTCTGCAGGAGGTTCTTAAATGGGTTTCAGGCCTTACAACCACAAAATACAGTGTATATCTTTGTTATCTTTCTGTTACGTCTTTCTCTTGATGCAGATGTATGGGCTGTTTTTCTTTTGGTGAGAGAATAAGACTCAAAACTGCAATATTTCATATTTTGTTTCTGAAAAAAATAGCTAAACTAATTATATGAAATAAGCAGTAGATACAAAAGACCATTTTTCTTACCTATAAAAAACCCACTGTATCTTACCCTTCTCTGCTACCTAAATAATCTTTAGATGTGTATGGTTTAAGATTTACTTCATAAAATCCAGCCTTTTCTTGAATTCCAGCCTCATGCCCACCCCCGGTGTTAACAGACGACACGATCATACTTCAGACTTTCTGAAACATGTATATTCAGATAGAGACTCATATATATAAAAAAGTAATCCCAACCCTGCATTGCAACAATAATCATTATCCCTCAGGCTTAGCTGGGGTTGCGTGACAATGAATTGTTAATTCATCACGGTACAACAGAAGTCTGAAATGATCTTGGTGAGCTGGATGAGAAACAATGCTTAATGCATTCTCTTTTGCTAGACACAAGTGTGTGACATTTACGAAGCTTCAGATTTTTGATATATGCAGACTTCAATATCTCATTTCTGCTGGCAGCAAAGGGAAAATAAAGGAATCGTCAAGTAGACAAGCTATTACAAAAATGACGACTCATCTGCACTTGACAGTACTCTATAGATAAAAATCATTGCAGATCCATTACAGCAAATAGAACTGTATCAATTTATACCAGCAAAAGATATGGCCTTGACTTTGAGAAGTAAGAACAGGAGCTGCCTCTGTGTGTCATTCCATATTTGCGGAGTTAAAAATTGACTTTTGATCCTGCATCCCACTTAGAGCATAGCACTTGTAATTTCCTACCGTGGACCACATCCTATAATGTAAAAATGAGATGTTACATTCTTGGCTTAACTTCCTTTTAACTTTCCCAGAATAAAAGTTATTTTAGATCTTAAAGCAGTGTAAGACCAGAACAATCCTCACTTTCTGCAGAAAGTTCATTGCTGATAGATAGCACTATAAGTCTCATGTTTATACGCAGAAAAAAGAAAATTTGTTTTGTTTGGCCATAGAAGAATTTAATTTTCTGAAGATCAAGAACTTTGTTGAAAACCTATTAATTTGATATCACTACAGAATTCTACATAACACCAATAATATGTATTTTTCTTGAAGTCAAGATGAAATAGCATTTCAATTGTGAGGTAAGGTATTTTATAAGATAAAATTATTCGCAAGTTTTTTTAAATGGTGTTTATGTATTATGCACACACACACAAAAAAAAAAGATGATACACATCCAGGTCAATATACCTGCAAAATAGATGTTATGGTGGCAGACCAGCTACTTAGTCTGTGCTTGACAAGATAGGCATCAGCCAAACATTGAATCCTGACTTCAAATGCGCACAGCCAGGCACTTGTCCCTCACTGTACACCTTTAGTTTACATCTCTAACACTAGCAATAGCAAATGGATGTTCTCCACACCTCTGTGGAGAAATCAGCAGTCAGTTTTGGCCTTATCCTTTCTTCCCCGCTTCATGGGATTGCACAAAAGCACAGGGTAAGTACAGGCTGACAAACAGAATACCAGCAGGTAGCTACCTGGGGTAGGCTAGTGCAAGACAGACAAAGGCTACATAGTAGGGAAAAACTAGTGGGGTCCTTCAGACTTTCCACTGTAACACATTGGTCCTTCCAAGGACATGTTTATTAACTGATCCATCCAGCTACACTGACTCCACCCACCCTGGTTCCCCGACCCTTTCTTCCACCAACTTTTGAACCTTCTCTTTCTCTTACCCTTGCCTCTCCCTCCCAAAATCTGCTCTACCAGATAATTCAACTATTGCTGACGCAACCAAGAACACTTCAGTTTCCTCTGAGAAAACGTAGTGAAACATGCCCCTTTGCTTGTACAGATAATTTGTTTTGGAGATTTGAGGATTCATATTACAAGTAAAAACCTTCAGGGAACGTGTACGCTCTCATGTCCCTAGAATTTTTACCAGGACTTAAATAATTCAAATATTTTTCTGTGCAATAAGTTGCCAAAAGCTTTACTGTTTTATATTCAGTCATTTCAATATCAGAATGCACGGATGCTTTGCATGTGGTAAACAAACGATCCAACTGTCACAAACTTACCTCAACCCAACAGTGCATGTGGATCACAGTGCAGGCAAACGAACAAACAAAAAAATACAACACACATTCAAGCTTTATTAGACATACCATTCTAAGAAAAGAGCACAGGAATGTTATCCTACATGCCCATTATGTCTTACAGATCATACTAAATGCAACAGCTTAATGAATTTCTAAGCCATCACTCAATCCCCAAAAGTAGAAGTAAGTGTAAATGCAAAAAAACCCAACAGAAATACTTGGTAAGAATGCTCAGGCCTTTTCCAACTGTTTCGTGTTTCCTCTTGCATAACTGTGGATCATAAAAATGACATGCCTCAAATTCAAACCCTTTAAAGTGTGAGCAGTACCAGCAATCTATAGTGAACAGCCTCCAGCTGTAGAAACTGTTAAAACCTAGCCCTCTACAGTAAAGGTCCAGATTCTCATCTGCATTACCATACATAGTTCAAAAATACCTTGAAGCAGACACAAAATTATTTCATGCTCATTATGATTATTCTCAATCCAAGAACCAAGTTTAACATGGCTTTATTGAAAACAAAAAATTATTATAAATATATTCTGCCATATATCAAAATCCAAATATGTTCCATTTTTAACTGGTAAAAGGAGCTTTAAATCAGTTACCAATTAGGTCCCCCCAAGAAAATATTAATTTTTGGTCTTTAAATTTCTATATTTATCAGACTTTCAGGAAGTGTACACTTGCAGAAGAGGACAAGATGTGAGCGGTCTTACACTGTGATATTTGTGGAATATTTATTAGTAACAATATGTTTCTTTGCTTTGACCTTCTCTGTGTATGAAACGTTTTGACATCGATGCAAACCCATTCTTTAGTCTCAGGTATGTTGGAAAATGGGTGGAAATAGAAAATTAATCCAGAATATGTAAAAAAGACTAAGAGTTAAGAGCTGTAAAAGTGAATTCTTATTAAAAAAAAAATGGGGAACTGCTTGTGCTCATCCTTTGAGAATGTACTGTTCAGAGTGTTGTACTTCTCATTTGGAGCAGTTGGCAACAAGTTGACTAAAAGGAAAAAAAGGTGAAACAGTGACAGGTATGTAGACTCAGCAAAGCTCTGATTATGATTGGTACCCATTTGCCTTGCTCCATGCCAGTATTAATATCACTAAAAGGCAGTATTTCTTCGAATCCCAAAGGCATAGGAAACTGATGTGCTGAGGCAGCTTTGGGATGCTTCCATTTTCATCTTTAATTTTACTGATGTAAAGTTCAAATCAAACATAATTTTATAAGGTTATTTTTACATTACTAGTAGATATTCTGACTTTTGCAATTGTAAGACTTTGTCAAAATATGTATAACTGACAAGAAAATTAATATGAAGCTAGTTTTAATGTTACTGAATTCATTGTGCTTATGCATTTCAACTAACCTACATTCTTTCAAATAAAGGGGAAAATGAGTAGACAAGCCAAGTAGTGTCTGCATTAAAAAAGGGTAACTATAAACAACAAAAGCTAATTCTTACCAAAAATCCCAGGAAACTGGTTGGGTTCTTCCCCTAGGGAACTATTGTTCCCAGTGTTAGGATGCTCTTCATCTGGAACAGTTGACAATAAATTTGCTAAAATAAAAGGAAAACAATGAGGAAAACCCCACAAAACTCAATTGGTATCATGTTTCAACATCACTAGGGTAAAAACTTCCATCTATTTAAACCATGTCAATGGCCCCTAATCTTCTCTTTCCTCTTGGGTATTCATACAAATTTACATGGAGGTGCTATTTCAGATCAAAGTCAGGAAAAAAACCCACATTCTGCAACTTCTAGTCCGGAAGGTGAAAGTGGAATCAGAGCCCAGTAAGAAGTCCTTCAGCAAAGGTAGTAGAAAAGCACATGGATCAATATGTATATCTTTTTAAGAAGAACCATAGAGGTCCTTTCCTTTTCTAAATGTGAATAACATGAAGTTCCCCTTGCCAAAATGACAGATTATGAAACAGTCCTAGAAGAAGGCCCACTAGACAAGCAAGACAAAAGGGTCTGGAGGCTGTGGATGGGAAAAAGTATTTGTTCTATGAATAAAATGAAGTACTTTGTGCAGGGCAGGGGAGTTATGCAGGTTACTATATTCTGATATAGAAAATTCATAAGAACTAGTAGAATGAAGAAGTGGATGAATGACCCATGGCCAATCTGAATGGCTGCTGTGTAGCCTAAACTGCACAGTCAAATCCCTCAGAAGTGAGGGACAGGTTTCCCATGATTCTTTGGTGAGAAACTAGCAATGCAAATAAGGAAACAGTAAACCCAGAAAATCCTATATTGGCTTCTCTTTTCATTACAAGACTTAGTTTGAAAAGAGTATATCCAGATGTATGGGTTTAAAAATATATATTAATATATTATGATATCATAAAGCCAAGCAACTGGCAGACTTTAGATTACAGAAAAAGACTTAGGTGGCTGTAACCAGAATAGGACCATTTCTTCCTTCCCAGTCATTATAATCTCTATTACTGTAAAACTTCTGCCTTCTTCAATGTAGGTACCAATATTTTAATAACACATTGCAAACCAAAATTTTCCCAAATTTCTGTCCTAGAAAGTGGGTTTATAAACCTTTTCCCCAATGACAACTTTAATGGAGAAATGTGATACTTTAATGTCAAGGTACAGCCAGGATACAGCAGTCATTGAAGGATGAATCCCCTCTTCAGTTGAAATTGATGTTAACTTTAATTACTTCAGCTGTCTGTATTGCTTCTAACATTATTTTTCAGATTATAGATCACACAGTTTGTTTCAACTTAGATATATTAAATAGTATGCAGATTTCTGAAAACTAATCCAGTGTTCTTTCTTATAAAGAAATAATACATATTTTGCAGGGGGTTGTACAATTTACATATATGCAGGCATAAGAAAAGTAAGAAGTAGGAGTACTGCAATATGCATTAAAATTAATAGTACCTACCTTTTTTTAGTT
>NW_010236075.1:14733-48863 GCF_000690775.1 Eurypyga helias
ATATAATTAATGTTAATTTTGAATATAAACTATTGCCACCTCAGTGTTCCCTAAGTTGGTGGGGTTTTTTTGTGTGTGGTTTGTTCCTCCCCCCCACCCCATGCAAGATACTTTCAAAACACAACATTGTGTAAACAAGAATAAAACTAAGCATAATGAGGACAACAACTTACTGTTGCCTTGGCAGGTAGCCTGGCATTCTTCCAAATTCTTGAAGTTGTTCTGGTTTCCTAGGCAGCCACCATACTTGAATACTTCACATATCTTTGTCTCTTTGTTATAGAAATACCTGGAAAAATAGCCTCGGCAGATCCCAGGGTCTTTCTCATGAAAGCAGAAGTTGGGCTTTTCTACAAACAGTGGTAAATGATGAACAAGGTGAGGGAAGACAAAAATCAACACACATTCCAAGACAACAATAAAACTGGAGGAAGTTTATAAAGTAAACCTGTAACTTTGGATAAAAGTTCAACTGTAAAATAACTGCTGCTTCATTGCACTGCTTTTCTTCTATATATAGCAGTGCAATATTATGCTGGAGCATTATAGGGACATTTCTATTGGGGAGGGGGAGTGTTTTTGGGTTGTTGTTGTTTTCTTCCCCGCCCCACCCCCCTTCTGCCCAACTAGCCAGTAAATTATATCTTGGAAAATAAGGACTAACGATTCCTCTATGTGTCCTCCTACACTGAAGCACTAAGAAGAAAATTAGCTTTAACTCTGAATTAAAACGAGACTTGAATCTCAGATAGATCATTTGAGTTTAAGTACACACTCTTGCAATTTACGTAGTCATCTTAGTGTGAAATCTACAGAAATCAATGTTAACATAGAAGAAAAAAGGAAATAGTTTTAAAAAAAGAACAAGGAGGAAAAAAAAAATTATCTTACAAAGCAATTTGTCCTAGGCAGTCTACTGCTATAACAGGATACAGGAAACTGGAAGACAGAGCAGCTATTCTCTCATTTTTCAGTCCCAGTTTGCAATCAGTAAGTACAATATCAACCAAGAGAAAATAAACGAATGAATCCTAATTTGACTTAATATCAGGCATGCCTTGATATTCATGGCTTTTGGCAGAGAAGAAAAATAGATAGCCATATAATAATCCCCAAATATCAATTTCTCACCGTATTATTTTTTTTTCCTCAAAATCATATTCTTAAAAGAAAATCATGGAAACAGTAATGAAATATACGTGGCAGTATTCTCAAGTTCTTGCTAGAAGAGACTTTGAAATATGGTTCTTGACAGAGCTGACTTGCAGAGAAAAGTGTACTTAGCCATCGTATGACAACCATATCGGACATGACATATGAAGGCCTTCCTTACCTGTGAAACTTTATAGAATAAAATTTCTGCACAGTGAAAAAGTGTGCAGAGGGCTGACATTTTAATAAAAATTACTATCAAACATTACTTTGAAGTCCCTAACATTTTTTAGTAGATTATGGAGTTGTAAAGAAGTTAATCCTATTACATCTATTTTAGCCAAGTACCTATTAAAACATGTTGCTAGAAACAGAATATTATTATATTCAATTGATGCACACCATATATCTATTTATATATATGTATATATCTATTTCAATTGTTATAAAGCTCATGAACAGCAGATTACAATTTTTAAGAGATCACATGTAAAATTAAACCATTATTCTTGCATATCACAAAATCAACTATTTTAAGCACTCCTGGATAGCTTAATTTTGATTTTTTTTTTTGTTCACAGATTTACGTAAGTAAGTTCACATAGACAAAGAAATATGAAAAGCATGGACAAGGCATATAATAGGCTTTCACCTGACAACAGAAATGAGACAGGTAGTAGGCAAGAATCTACCAGAGTAGTATCTATTCTGTACACTACCTATTAGGAGATCACAGACAATAGGAGCTACAGAAACAATTTTTACATCAAACATTGCATAATATTGTGAAATAACAGAAAAATATTATTAGATATTAACTGAGAAAGGAAAGCAGTTCATAATAAGTGTATGTAAAGTGGACTACAGGATTATGACTGGTTCTTAAGAACAGCTGCTCTTCATTTAGAAAATCCTTATATTAAAATGGTTCTTGCAGAAAAGGAAATTAAGTCCAAATAAGCTGACCTCACAGCTAAGTTTTATCGGCACTTTTGAGGACAGAGGTCATGAAGGCAATATAATCCTGACTATACCAACTAGTATTATACTTCTAAATGCCATGTTTTTCTCCAGAGACTCAATATTCAAGACTATGTTACTGGAAACAATAGTAAACATGCAATGATTTTGATGATAGCCATGAGCTGAATTTAACAGGATATGTTCCGTTTTATCTTTAACAGCAGTGAACTAGGGTCAGACCTTAAAGGAAGTAGTGCCAAATCTCTGCAGCATCTGTGGAAAATCAACTTTAGTAACCTCCATAGCATAGAAGCATGATTTTTTTTTTAATGCATTAAAAGTGGAAAATACAGTAAACAACAGGAAAACAGTAATTTCAGTATGATAATATTCCAGAATAGCATTCTGCAAAGATAAATTATTTAATTAGGCTATTTAAAAATGTATATGTAAATATTGCTATTTCTGTGAGTAGTTAAATTCACACCAATTTAAGAGGAAGTAAGTGGAAGGAGGAATAAGGGAAGGAGGGTAAACAAAGAAAGAGGAGCTGATTTGTGAAGAAATTTATTCCGATCTCTGATTGGGGAAATCTGGCTACCAGCACTGATAACTCCTCTAATGTGTGTGGAGTGGGACAGGTCTTCACAAGCTCTACTGTAGGCATCAAACAAATACCCTTGTTAGGAACACAGGTTATCTCAATAGATCAACAGTTTCAGATGAGCGATTTTCAGTGCTTAAGCATTGACTTAGTCTGCTAAATCTGGGTATCAGGCATTTAAATTTCTGTAGAGAGTACCCTTCAGGAGTAGAAAACTTGCCCCTCTTGAATTAATGAGTAACTAGGGGATCTGCCCTGCCTTCTCTTATAACGGAGGCAATGCTTGAAAAGTTCTGTTTCAAATTGGTTTTTTCTTATTTTTGCTAATAGTTTAAGAAGCATTTAGATTATTCTCAAAACACACAATAAGTTTCACATGATGGCTAATTATATAAATGCTTGAATCTCTGCAGAGTCTTTCTTTTTAAGAAGAGAAGTGTCATGATGTATTTATTTCGGGGCAAAGAGATTGAAGCTACTATCTTCAGTCTATCCTCAAAGCCTTTGAGCAATACAGAAGATGATTGGGAATAAGAACTCACTTTAGTCTGACATTCCTGTTTTTATTGGGAGATAGCTTGGAACAATACATAAGGAATTTATCAAAAGCAGCTAAATCCTTTATTGTTGTATAAGAGTCTTAGATAAGTATGTAAACATAATTACCTTTCTTAATCTTTGCTAGCATCATCTTCTGAGGAAATTCTGCAATATAAATAAAGAGAAAAGTATTTAGCAAAAGCAGATGTGACATCAGGGTGCTTAGCAGTGACTATGAGCACTGAAGAGGAAGAATACAACATCTCTTCCTCTTCTTCTCTTTCTTAGAGAATTAGCACAAAAGCTTGTTCTGGAGGACTGAAGTATAATTTTCTTTGTTTGAGAAGACCTGCTACATTGAAAAGTTGAGGATATGAAAAGTATTGGAATCAAATTATACCAATATGGAATTGAACATAAAAATTCCTCTTCATGTTACTTGAACCAGAATCCTGTGTTATGTAACCTTACTCCTCACAATAGTGGTAATTAGCAGACTTACTTAACCCAACTGCTATAGGTAATGATACTGCTAGTAGCTTCAGAAATAACCTAGTTACCTCACTCATGTTATCTAATTCTCTTTGCTATGCTATGTAGTGTCCAAGTAAAATGTTGATTCTACTGTTCATGATATTAAAGCCAATTCAGCCAAGTATCTCCACCTACCTTCAGGGTAGTATAGACAACATGTTTGTTTGCACTGTCCTTTCAGTGCCTGATCAACAGTGATGAAGTTGCCATTGTCATTTTTAATGGAGGAGACTGGGTTTTATAAGGCTGAAACGTTTTTGGTGCCTCAGGGAGGCCCAAGGATAGCTTATATATTTTCTATTGGAGATATATTTTGCAAGAAACATGAAACAGCAGCTTCTGGACTTTCTAAGTCATCTTAATTGCATTACTTCATAATTCTTCTCTTGTACTTGGGCTTTTCTTAATGGCATTATAAATGCTAGTTTCTCTAAAACTCTCCTTTGCCTACTGAGCTCTTGCATCTAAGAGAAGGAACAGAGTGGTACAGCTAATGCTTTGCTTGAAGTCGTCTGCTGGAAATCAAATGCATTTTTAATTTGCAATCAAACATACTACAATGAAGCAATATATCTGCCTGACCCTGGACATCTCACTAATTTACACAGCCCCTCTTAAGAAGACACCAACTCCCTGTAGTACATACCCAGAGTAGCAGTTCAGTAGCAGAAGCATATTACAAGTACTTTCTACTGCTGATGGCTCTTCCTGCATCAGCGGATACATTTCTTCCAGAGAAATGCTCATAATGCCTAAGTGTAACCCATGGTCTGGCTTTGAAACATGAAACAAAAGGGAATTCAAATGGAAGTATAGATTTTAATCTGAATTTAAATCACACGCATTAGTCTCTCATGCCATGTTTCTCAGAAGCCCTCTAAGTCATACACCTGAAGGACATCACTACAGCCTCTCTGTGACTTCATGTGTGAGATACAGTTGCTCTGCCCAACTGTCAAGGGTTGGAGATACAGGAGTGCTATGCCCCATCTCAGCTTGGAGGTACCTACTAGCAAGAACTCTGACTGAAAACAATTCCTACTGGAAAGTATAGTTGCTGTTGTGCCCTTCCTTGTTATGGAAGCAGTAACAGAATATACCTGAGTCATTTGTATCCTCACCTTTTCTGTAATTTCTAATTTTAATAATTATACAACACCCCCCCACCCTCCATTTATAACAAGCTCTTCACAGTCCAAAATTGAAATGAATATTAGCAGTTTATTCTCCACTCCTGTTCCAGAGCAACTGTTTCTAACCATTTTTTATATAGTGATATACCTTCCATTGCTCCTATTTCAAGAGGCGCTGCTGATGACTAATAAGCTTTTTGCATTAGCTATACCACCTTTGCATGTCATAATCCTAACACAGTTTTTTCTTTTTTCTTCTGTAAACACAGCGTGTATTGTATTTTCAAAGTTAATTTATGGGATACAAATTCTGTCATGACATTTTTCTTCCATCTCTAGGATGATGCAGCCGCATCCTTAAGAAAATACTATTTAAAGATATGACATGAACTTTAGAGTGACATATAATTTGTTTGAACATATTTCCATTGCTTCCTATTAGTGGGATGCTGGGCCTTCAAGCATTTAAACACATGACCTAAACCATGGACACTCACATTAGGCCATTTCACTAATTTCACTCAGCTGTCCCCTTCAGGCTAAAAGCAGCAATCATACTTTGGCATATGATCTCTACTCTCCTGGCAAATAAACAGGAAGAATGTATTATGAGTTTACACAGGCCTAGAATATTTTAATCTTACTACCATGTCAACAGTGCCTTTTTGCTTCTGGTTTCAGTCTGAAAGCCAAATCCACAGCTGAATTAATTTTTTCTTTGTAAACAAACTGTATCTCTGAGTAGATCTGCTGTGTAAATAACAGACCTTAGAATTGCTGTCACATCCAGAGCCTTTTATCATTAGGTATTTCCCCATGTTAGAAGCTTAAGTAGCCTCAGATACAGATACATCACCTTGAAAAGTGTTAGTGATGACATTTGGGATTCTATTCATATCCAATAAACAATGGAGCATACAGGTTTTTCTATGGAGTTATGCCTACTATATGCCAGTACATTTCTGGATTTGGTCCAGAAGATTTGCTCGAGATATTGATCTGACATCTCTGACAATCAAAACAACAGTACTAGTCAAAACAGCAACATTAGATTAAAAAGATGATGTTATAGAATTTCAGTCACTGGCACCTTACCATGACTTTTGGACACTTCTCATTCCAAATTCTGTATGCATCAACCTGCCTTTTTCAGTTTAGCCCTCTGTCTTAACCTTTAAACTGGAATTTAGAACAAACACTCCAAATTACCAGGAAGTTGCATGTTTTGGGTGAGATACTGGCAGCCGTAGTCCTGCAAAGAACCTTGCTGTAAGCATGGCAAAAATGCTATGGGTGCAGCTGAAACCAAAAATCAGATACCAGAGTTAAAGTACCAAAAGCAAGTCTGGTGACAGAAAAAGAGCTATCTTCACATCCTAGATCCCAGGTCTTTCTGACACTGAATGGCTAATCAGGAAAAATTACTTTCCGTTTTTTATCTGGGAAGATTATATTTGTTAAACTTTGTGGAGCCCTAACTAGAAACAGATCAAGCACAATTTTCTAAAACAGCACTGCAGAAGTGAAGAAAAGGCCTTTTAAGTAACGTTATCTTAGAATGACACGGCCAACAGTAATTTTTTAAACTTTTGTGTATTACATCTGGTGTTCAGCTGCAAGTTTCATTATTTCTGTGCTGAAAATTTAATAAATATGGAAAGAAACTTGTAAGCTGATTGTCCACAGGAAAAAACCCCCACAACCCAAAATTGTTTCAAACCACGATACAAACTTATGACTCATGAAAGCCATATGACAAAGAATTTTAAGTCTAGAAAGGCCATTTGTCAGATAAACAGACAATTCCTATGCCAAATATTAATGACATAATTTGAATAATTTTAACTCATTAAAATTATATTAATTTTTCTTGAATGCTCATGAATATTTCATTATTCAATTCAGATAGAGATTCGTCTTCTGGATAACCATAGAGCATAATATTATTACTCAAAAGTCTGCCCAGGCTGGGTTAAGTAGAGGAAGGACATCAGCTTTTTTAGCCAAAAACCTTGATGGGGTTGATGATTGGCAAATACTAAATCTAAGTCTTTTTCACCCACTTTGGTGGTTGGCAACCTTCAGACCAAGTTGGAAGTAACACCAAGCCCTGTCTTTTACTGATACTGATTAACCACAGCCCTGATCTTCCATTCTTCTGTAATGAATTTCTGTCTTGTTTGTTTTTCTGCCAGGAACTGTCATCTGCTCCTATCCGGTAGCCTCTTAGGAAGATTTAAAAACTGTATTACTTCAATTCTATCTTACATTTGTATCTTTTTTTTTTTTTGGTCAGGTATGAAGACACAAATAGTATAGTTTGGAGAAAGACGATATTGTAAACAGCTTTTACCCTAAATGATTTTAGGGTAAAAAAGAAACAAATACAGATACATGAGCACCAAAATAGTAATCTGCACAGTAATATCTGAGATTTCAACATGAAAAGAAACTACATTGCTGATGTAAATGTTCTTTCCCTTCTCGGCCGGTTCAGTAAGAGTTGGTTTAAGATCCAATTCAGGTCCAAGTAGGACAGAGTTTCATTGACTTTACGTGTGCCTACACTTAGGGCAAGATGTTTATATTCAGGAAGATGCTTTTATCTGGTAGCCTCTCTTTTGACTTGAAATGCTAGAATATGTTATTTAGTAACTAAGGAATTATGATTTCTGTATCATTCTTCCTCGTTGGGATGTCATTTCAAGATACACCTTATTTTATCTTTAGCACTGCATTTACCCACATGATTCCTGAAAACAGAGCGAGACTGTGACTGATTCTTGCCACTTCTACCCTGGAGCACATCCAGTCTCTGAGGCTAATTAGTGGATGTTGTGAGAAGGTAAGTTTCAAATTAATCCTTAGAGTAAAATGAGCTGAAAAACTGCCATTTCACTTAGAAAATTGAGTGATCTGATCTTTTCCACTTTGACAAGTTGTCAGTGAAGTTTCCTTATGTTTCCTAAACATAACCAATTAGAAGAATAACTGAAACCTCCTTTCATTCTAGAATTTAAGGTTCACATTTGTGGTGGTTGCTTTTTTTTTCCTTAAGTGGATTGTCTATAGTGCTAGGTACAATAACAGAAATGCATGGTGGTGCCAGGAGATCAGAAAATAGGTGTGAATGGTAAATAATGTCTTGACCTAGTATTTAATGAGGAAGAAAAATGCATGCAGTCCGCTAGGTGGAAAGGTCAAAGGGATCAAGACGAGGGATACATCTTAGGAAGGATGACATTTCCTCTGCTATCTGTTCTTCTAATATTTTCTTACCAGTAAAACTTTGTGCTCAGGTACAACACATCAGGTTAAGTTTTGCTATTATTTATACATATAGTCCCACTGAGGCCTTGTTCCACTCAGCCACACTATTCTGGCTCAGTTTGTGTGGTAAGAAAGCAACCTTGCTTTACTTTGTAAACTGTCAGCACCACTGAAAATTGTCAGAGTAGACATGTATAATAAATGTATATACTCACTTATTCTTTCCCCTGCTGGGGCTGGACTGGATACAGACAGAGGGAAAACTGAGTCATGCAACTGAATTGGAGATGTGAGAAATTCACAAAGCCTGTGCTGGACAAGGACCTGTGTGGCTGATGCAGTGATTTGTATCCAAACAAATTGTTCTGGTACATAAACACATCTGCACAGAGCCATCAGCTACCTATATGGGTAGCTGGAAAGTAGTATAAGGAAACACAGAATCTGCAAAATCTTTTTAGTAATTCTTCCTTTCATTTTAAACACCTGTAACTATTTGAAAAACTTGATCAGACTTGCAGAAGTGTAAATAGGTATTAAGACCATATAACATAGTATCAAGACTATATGGTTTTACAGACACAAGTCTAGTTAAGTAAAAGCCAGACACCCTGAGCTGGACTCCCTGCTCTGATTGTAACACAGTCTATGGACTTATTTTTCGGTTAGCTCACCACATATCTTCTCCTGTCTGTAAAAGGGAAGACGACAAATTGCTAATTTACAGTAGCTGGCTTGTTAGTACGATCAGTTAATATTTGCAGATTCTGAGAATTAGAACATTATTAAAATATTATTTAGGATAATGTGGTCATCAGCCCTAGCCATTCCTCTGACACCGGGATGGGGGACAGTTAATTACTTTGATGTCTAGAATAAATTTAGTGACACAACTCTCAGTAATTTTTATCAGGACATACAGATGTGTTGTGAAACAGACAATGTAATAGATTTAAAGCCCGATCTAAATACTAAATAGATGTGAATTCTGGGAGGGTTAGAAGATGGCTAATAGACACATTTACATTTATCACAGACAAAGCATGATGCTATAAATCGGCTTGTCTTATACATATAGTCTGTCTGGATCAGAAAATCCAAAATGGAGCTTCTGAAATCAATTTTCTCATATGAAATTTCTAGAAGCATTTTTTGTAACCTATATAAACTTGATGAGCTTGAACGTGACCTATGCTAACTCTTAAAAAGTACAAATTTATATCCTGCAAACCAACTCAGGGCCTGTAGCCCAGCAGCAGATTTCCACCTTTATGGAAAGACCCAGGGCTAGAATAAATTATGAGGAAAGGGCAAACAAAGTGACACCTACAGAGATCTGCATAGCAGCAGGGTGCTACCAGGGCACATATCTAACAGGCAGGAGAGAGTAGCAATTCTTATCTGATTGTGTTGCCCATAGTCAGAATAACCTGTAAACTGTTCTCTACTGCAGGACTGCCCAGCATCACTGCCTTGACATGATTTGCTGCTGGGCAAGACATATGTGAACTGAAAAGTGCCTTGTATAGAGAATGGATCCTTCTATCTTACCACAAAGTCTAACAAATGAACGTCTAATGTATGAATTCACTTAGGGGAAAAACCCCACATAGTTGGTATACTATCTAAGAGTTACCATGCATCTGTGAGGAGGTCTTTGTTCTGGATTTGTCTTTCTGTCTCTATTGCCCCCTCCCCACCTATTACCTCCCTCATTATAATTTCCTTTTTACACAGCCAGACACATTCCATCTAATTCCCATGAAAGCAAGATCCATATTAGATATCGAGCAGAAACTGTCAATAGGACTTGAATTCCTTCACTCTTTAAAAAATATGAACTTGGCAAATTTCTAGCTCTCTCAAACTGGCATTAACTTCCAATTTTAAGATTCTTCTAATTTTCATATGCTGCTGTGAGGAATAGAAGTTGGTTACTTTTAGAAGGCTGAAAGCCTTAGTTGACTATAAGGATCATTTTAATAGCAAAACCAGCATTCACAAGGCACTTTGTATATCATATTTTGGATCTCTTTTCCCTCTTTCTAACAATTAATTGATGATGTTTCAACAAAACAGATTTTTTATGGCAAATAGCTATAACTGAAATTCTTCATGAGGATTATTTACTACTGTAGTTCTAATTACGTTGAATCCTAGCGAATGTCTGTCCCAAGATTTGGGACAGCCTGTATCAGCTTCTCAGTGAAGGAGAAACTTGTGATCAAAAATCAGGTTAGATATTCTGAAAGTAATAAAACATTTGTGCTGCATACCAGCTTTAGCCCAGCCTCAAATTCAGTTTCACTTCAAGAACTCATTCAAAGGGCTCTAGCTAGAAAATAAGCTTTCTTGCATTGCTGTCTCTATTCCACAGATCCACTTAAAAAGTCACGCTTATCTTTCCAAATCCTGAATGTCTGCTTTCACAATGTAAAATAATTCAGATGACTAAAACATAGTATAATACTTAGGAACTTATTTAGAAGCATCACATTACTGTATTGATACGACCTGTAGAGGGCCTCTACTTCCAAATTTCATACAGTTTGTGGATGAGAAATAACAGATGCAAATGAAGAACTGGTAGGAAGTTAAAAAGAATGGGTACTTACCTGTTATCACACACTTCTTCTGACATTCTTCCAGCGTAAGGAAGTTGTTCTCATTGCCATGGCATCCACCATATTCAAATATTTCACACTCACGGCTTTGAATATTGAAGTAATAGCGTATGTGGATTGCTTTGCATGGACCTTCATCTGCTTTCATGGCACAGACTGAATGCCCTAGTCTCAGTGGTGGCAAAGCAGCTGCTGTAACAAAGAGAAGCAGCAGAATAACTGTTATTAGGTTAGTTTGCTTCATTGCACAGCCTAAGTTCAAAATGAGATTGCTTGCCTCTTCTGCTAGAGAGGCACTGCATAACATCTGGCTGTAAAGCCCTGTACTCACTAAACAGATGTAAAAAAAAAAAGAAAAAAAATCACTGGCATTGAAACACTCATTCCATCCAATCAACCCAAATGTGTGGTTTCAATTTTCAACCAAAACAGCTCATATTCTAAACTTGAACTCCTCATCATAAATCTCTAAATAGAGACGGATAGTGGCATATTCATAGGAGTCGGTAAAAAATTCTCAAAACCAAACACATTGAGAAAATCCTAACAGCTCCCACGGACAGATTGACTATCCCTGCATAAAAAAAAAAAGACAGAAAGAGTATTCCTTGTGCTCTCTTACATACACTTCTAGTAGTCAACATAGCTCACAAAGACATCTCACAGGGAACAGTGTGAGATGAACTAAGCAAAACAGCTCTGTAGAGGGCAGCATTCCCTCAACAGATTACATGTTAGCAGTGCATAAACCCATCCCTTACCAGTGAAAGGTCATCATACTGCCTTCATTTTCCTTGGTCTCTCTGTTCTTGCATTACAGCTTTCAAGAGCTACGATTTACACGATTAGAAAGTTAAGGTGAAAAGAAGCTGTATCTTCTCAGATTGTGCCATTTCTATGTCTTTCAATATATATTATTAGGTCAGGGAAAGTTTAGTAAAAATTATCATATGCATTGTGAAGAATACCATTTAAGTTTTACACCGTCAATATCCATAACAAAATTCTAACTGATGATCCAGTTTTTGATACTGCTCCTTTATAATTACAAGGTTTAAAATATGTTCCTGTTTTGCTTTTCCAAGGAACTATTTTACCCTAGAGGATTTAGAAAGCTACACAAAGCTTATGCGCTTGCAACAGCTGACAGAAGAAGAGACCTGAAATTTTTCATTCCATTCTCCCAGAGCTAATCAGAGCATTGCTGTCTCTCACCATGTACACACAAAAGTATCTATCAGTGCCCTTTGTAACAGCCAAGGAAACCAGAGGAAAAAAAAATGAGGATAGAAGTTTACATAATCATTGCACAGCTTCTTACTGCTAACTAGGTTAAGTTTCCTGTTTTAATTATAAGAATCCACAAAAATTAGGCTTTACATCACAGTAAAAAGGAAATTAGTATAAGTACTACATACTTGCTCTGTGTATATTTCATCTAACATATAAAATGGGCTTTATTATATAATCTTTAAATGAAATGCATAGCTGAGATAAATCCTGATAAATACTGAGGTCAGTGGATGTTTACTAATTTTACTCCATGAGGCATTTATAACTATTAAATCTACAGGAAAGAAACAATTTTCAGCACTAAAATCTTTTAACTTGTAGCACTTAAATCTTTGAAAAGTTAACAACCTTTATTACACAATTACTATCAATACAAAAATTGTAACACACAATTACATCTTCCAAAAATGGACAATATGGTGTTAAAATACTGATTAAGATGATTCATTTCAAAATTCTCATTAAATATTCAGTCCCTAAAATAGCTTGCAACTCTCTCCTCATCAGTGAAATTATATTTACAGGTTTTGAAGTTAGGAAAATAGATTTGAAATTATTATTAAAGATTGTCTAATAGGAAATGTAAATGAATTAAAAGAAACATTTTTAAGAGGCATTAGATTCAGTAAACTTCTGATGGAGCTCAGCTTGCCAAACAGATTTCTGAATTTTATTTCTTGCCAATTTCCTTATTTGGGTCTTCCTAAACCCATAAACAATTAGGATTTAGAAGTCACAAGAGATTCCAAGCCAGATCTCAGAAGTCTAATATACTTCAACAGGTTTGGGAATCCTTTGGAAGGGACTTAAAAAGGGTCAGCTTGAGAAGTTGAGAGGATATTGCATTGCAAAATGAAACCGGAATTCCCCCACTCAGTAATAGGGAAGAAGTGGCTTCAAAGTTTTAACTTTTGGAATAACTCCTGAAACTTTCAAAGACTCAGAGCTCCACAGAAATGGATCCAGTTCAAACGTGGTTGGGGTGAGGGCTGGCAGCTAGTTTATAAGCATGTTACTTTCTTGGCACACAAGAAATGATCTCCTATGTGACCTATGTCAGTGACCCAGTTCAGTCAAACTACTGTTTCCTAACTACTGGAATTTCAGACATGGAGTTATGCCACCTCATTTTGCTCACTACATTATGTGACACCAGTGTTGGGGGCTATCAAAACAGAAATTGTATGGAGACATAGTTGCAAAACTCCACAGATGATGAACAAACGGCTTGACAGAGTTTATCTAAAGAACTTCCTGGTCTCAACTCTTAGCCTATTTACCATCAAACCCACAGAACTAACCCATTGTTTTCCTTACCTCCTAAGGCCTTTCATCCGCAGTCACAGTGACACTGTTACCATTGTCACATGCACTAACATCTGCAGCAAACATGTAATAACTATCTGTGTCACACTTTTTGGCAATTGGACATTTATTTTCCTAGGAGCTAGCAAGTTCCCATAGTTTGACTAAAAGCTGTACCCTGTGAAACCCCCAGGGGTGAAACCCTCCCACTTGGAACAATAACCAAGTAACTCTGAAGAAAGAAGTCTCAGAGGGATTCATGGGAACTGAATCATTCTTGTGTCTGGGAACAGTGAAAGAATCCTTCCCTGTTATTCTACACCTGGGAACACTTAACTCACACAGATGATATAAAATTAATTTTCCTTCTCAGATAAGAGCAGAAGATGAGAAGGCAAGCTTGTGTGTTTGGTCAGTAGGTCTCCTGGATACAAATCTGCCTGTACTCATTTCACATGTCTAATGAACTCATTCACATACCTTGAGCAAACTAAGTCTTAGTATAAAGCCTCCTCATCTGCTCTTGAACACTGGAACAAATTGTTCCTGCTACATTTTAGGTCCTGTATGAAGAGCACAGGATATGACAGTTAAGGAAGATGTCTGTCAGGACTGTTAGTGAATATTCTTCACTAGAAACATAGGAAGTTAAAACCGGAAGGAATTTTAGTTGAGTTTCTCATTTAAAAGTTTTGGCATTTTTCAATGAGATAAATACCTAAAGACTTTTTCTGACAGATGTTCAAATTGTTCTTAAAAAATTCCAACGAACTAAAACTGCCAGCAACCTGGAGCAGCCAGTTCCAGGATTTCAATACCCTTCTCACAAGACAGGCCTTTTCTGTAATACACAGCCTAAATATTCTTTATTACATATTAAATAATTTCGTACTTCCTTCAGTGCGTAGACACAATAATTAAAAACCAGACTTCCTTTTGGAAAGCTTTTGTCAACTCTTAATTACCTACACTACATAAACCCTGTTCTTCCAATCTTTTTAGTGGCCTTGCTTTCTAACACCCTTACAACTCTCCTTTGGATCTTTTCCTCTTAGTCTGGGTTACTGTTGAAGTGTGCTGCTCAGAGCTGAATGTAATATCCTCTACCTGGGTCATTACTGGTGCCAAATAGAGTGGAATAATTACCCTTTGGATTTTTCTTAACACATAACAGAATTACTTGCCTTTTTTTACAACAGCATTGCTTTTCCTTTTTCGTAATGGTCTGCAAATTCCACTTACTTTCCAGCAAATATAACCTTTTATACAGGTGCTTCAACAGTTATTTTCGACCTCACATTTATGAACACATTGATTCTCTTTCTTATGTATAGCATGTTGCATTCGGCATTTTATAAAGAAAATGAGTTTAATCCTCCACATTGGATCTGGCCCTGTTCCATAATTATTACCCATCCAATTTAGGCATCTGTTCCAAATAAACTTAGGAAATCTACAGATTTATAGGACTGTACTACCCTAGACCAAGAAAATTAAGTAATTTAATTTCTAATGCTAAAAATACATAAAGTAATGGTTACAGCTGATGCTTACTGTCACACAAAAGTAATTACTCGACATACTAAAAAGAAGATAAGCAAAGCAAAACCTCATCTACTATCCTTCTCCTATGTTCCTGGAATTTTTAATTTAATAACTTCACAACATCAGCCAGATAGGTTTTCATAACAGAAGGCACCAAGTGTCCACTGCTCTGTCCTACCAATCTTTCCACTCCATAGTTTCTGGTAAGTGCAAAGTATTGTTGATGAAATAGCTCACAAAGAGCACGTGTTTAGTGCAGATATTTTATGTCACCACCTTCTTCCTCCATTCCTTCAGTCTTCCTACTTCTGGCAACTCTCAGAAATAGGATACTGGCCAAAACTGTTCCTATACAGACAGCCATTCTCACATTTATTGCCATTCACATAGAAACTTTTGCAGCTCAAGATGTGACGGTTTAACACATGAACAGCCACAATTAACTGCTATGCAGTAATTTAATTGTGAGACCTCTAATAATCTGCAGATAGTCATGCTGTAGCCCTGAGCACGTGGCCTTTAGATGACCAAGACAAAACACTGTTATCACTTTATGAGTAAGCAATATAATACTACAAAACCAGGAGTTACACGAACTCAAGAGAAAACAATAATTTTCCCCCTGGCTGTGGGCATAAGACAAGACGGTAACTTGACATTCAGACTCCTGAGGATAATCTGCAGGGCTGGTTGTTAAAAATACATCCTTTTAATTAGAAAGTGATCTGATTTCTGTATTATACCTACAGCACAACGAATATGAAAGACAACAGTATTATTTCTGTTGCTTTTTAGAACAGAACTATGTAAATTAAATTGGGAAAATAAAACTTAGCCAGGAATATTTCTGACTTCTTATGTAAAACACTTTCTGGTTTTGTTTGCTTAGGCTACTACTGGTTCTCAACCTTATATGCGTTTCTGTGGTTATCCTTAATTATAAAGATATGCTGTCATCTTTCCAGACTTTCTTGTAAATGTCTCTCTTTGATAAGTGATATCAATACTGAGCACCTTGTCACTAATGAATAGCTGTTTCTTCTCTCTCCATCTTTGTCAGTTTGACAGCTTCCCACCCACACACTGTTCAGTGCTCTTCCTACCCATATGTTTCCTACCCCTTCTTTAAGCAGCCACATTTATTCTTGATAAACTTTCACATATGAATAAAAAGCACATTCAGCTCATGAGTAATTTTCTTCAGGCTTTGGAACGTCAACTACAGGGCTCCCAACCACATAACATATTACTGAACAATATGCATAAACTAGTTATTTTTATATCTTTTATTTTGGTTATTCCCCTAATTTATTGGTGAAAAATGACAGTTTTCACCAGCAGAGAACAAACTGAGAATTCTTTTTATACTGTTGGGCTTGACTTAAAACCTTAATTACTGTAACTTAAATGCTAATAGACGAAAAAACCTCAAACCTTCTTAGGTTCACAAAGCACTTGTACACAATGTGATCCAGAAGTATGACATTATGAATAATGGATGCACACAACTTACTTTATACTTTAATACTTGAAATGTATTGAATTCTAGGGTAAAATATGTCAATGTATTATAACTATGCAAGTCAGAAAAGAAATGCTATCAGTGAAATTGCAGCCTACAAAATTTCTACAGCTAAATTCCCTCTTAAGAAACCACAGATACACTTTTAAATTAGCAACAATCTAATAATTTTATAGAAAAAGAATACTGCAAAAATCCATTTTTGTAAACACTGCAGCTGAGTCTTCAGTAGCCACAAAACAGGGTTCTAGTTTTATTTCTAAGCATCACAAAATGACTGGTTGTAAAATAACCACTGAAAAAAAAATGCCCAATAAAAGGATTATTAAATTTCCTTTAGATTATTTTTGTTGTCTTTTATTAATAAAGTAACTAAATAGAGGAAAACAATTAATCCATCAGATTTCTTGCTGCTGTGGTGAACTGTGTTATTTTACAATTTGGCCTTCACGAACTGCAAGCTTAGGGTAAGGACTTTTATACAATTACGAGTTGCAGGGTAGAGCAAAGATAAACGTGACTTTGCCCCAAACAAGAAGGACATTTATGTACTTCAGGATTAAAGAAAGACAAATTTATTCTGTATGAATCAGTCTTGACTACGCAACCATGCTAAGCATAGGCTTAATGCGGAACAGCACATATCTTAAATTGTAGTGATTGTGACATGGTCCGAAAGCACTAGCTTCATTTGTAATATAAGCATTATTGTGCACAATTAATGTTTTTGTCTCGAGGAGCAGTGCTTGAAAAGACTGATAGGGAGAAATAATCTGGATGGAAATCAGACAAGAAACAGGCAGATTAAGTAGAGTGCAAACATAAAAAATAAAGGGTCCCCTTAGCTGCATTCCCAGTTAGGCTTCAAAAGCAGACCTGTCAAATGGGAGAGCTACCCATTTCATAGCTCTCTGCAGCTTAAGAAAGAGATGACAATTGTAAAACTTTTTCCTCAAACGAAGAAGAATATTTAGTACATCCCAAAAAGTGTATTTTTTTCTCCTCATCTGCTTTCTCAAAATTGTTTGGGAGGAAATTAATATATATCCAGGTATCATTACATAATATAATTGACATCCAGAATTTTGATCCACCATATTTAATTTCAGTGAAAGTAAACAATTATTTTACTATAGTAAGAATCTGAGAACCTCCACAGTTCTAGCAGTCACACTACTGACAATATTTTTCTCAACAAATATTTCTAACTGGTGAGTTTTTATTTATCCAGCAATAGCAAATCACTCGGGGCTATACCAAAAGCTTCCTCAAGGCCCAGAAAAACAACTAGGTTAGTAATTGCATACACTTTAGAGCAAACTTTCCCAATTAACCACGACCCTAGAGCTGTGCACAGGACAAAGTAACATCAGTCTACAAGGTTATTCGTCACGTTTCTGCTCCGATTGTGTGGGGAGATAAAACCTGAGTTTACCAGCTCTTTGTTCTTTTAGAATCATAGAATCATTTTCCCTAAACACTGAGCTTTTCCATGGGTTTTAAAGCAGAACTTTGAGGGAATAGTCTTGATATTTAACACAATGTTTGATTAGGATTAGATGGTCCAAACAGCATGGGAAGCACAAGCTTTATAGAAGGCAATTTTACTAAAGCTTAATGCAAAATTCTGATCATATCCCTGTTAGAAAGCTGCATATTTTTAGCTTAGCTCCACTTCCAAAGTCTCTCAGAAAAATTCCCAGTGTTACATCTACAGTGCATTTTAACATAGCGAGTTTTGCTATTTAAGTTTGATGTATCATTTTCATAACCTCTTACCCAGAACATCCTCCTCTTCATCGTCATCTAAGTCAGTAGTTGCATGCCCAGCGATACAGATGAACAGCAAGATAAAGGTTAAAGGTAAGGAACATCCCTTCTCTTGTCCTTTCATCTTTCCTGTATAACATATAAACAACAATATACACTTCAATCAAATCCCTTAAGCACTCTGCAGAAGTCCTTAGCAGCATAGCTCATAGCAGTATGGGCAGATAGACAAACTGGAAGCTTTGAAAATAATGTGATTTACACTAGTATAATTATATTGTAAGCAGAAATATTTATAAGCACAAGACAAAATTTATAGTTGTGCTCAGCTGATTGCAAGTCTGCTATCCCATCACCAGAACAGACTGGGGGCATTGCTAGTATTTTTATTTTAAGCCACAAGTGAAATCACCTCACAGAATACTTAATGGTATAAACCATAAAACGTTGTGCTTGTAATATCCTGATCAATTTTACACGGTGTGTAGTTTTCTGGCATGTCCAATCCGTCCAAGTAAGTTTTACTCTGTCTGCAGACCCTAGATTCAGTTCCACAAACATAGGATTCTATTTTTAACAAATATTTCATCAATTTATAGTTACCAAGTTCTTAGACTCTTGTGTAAGCTGCATTTCACAGAAGTCAGCATACTTTTTGGAACATGGCCTTCAATACTTTAAGAAGTGTTTGGTTTCTTGTACATCCCTTTAATATTGAATACCTTACTTAAGTGCAGAGTGATTATTTTTCACATAGGATCAGAGCAACCATAGCCATTCAAGCTAAGAAAATACTTTTATTCCACAGTAGCTGGCATGTGCAAGTTGCCAAAGATGAGGTTATGCATGCACCTATGCAAGTACCTCCAGAAAACTTTTGCTTTAACTTTTTTAGAAATACTTATTTTCCAACTAACTATAAATTCCTTAAGGATCTCTGCATTCTAACCAGAGAATAGGGTCAGTATCTTTGTTAGTCACCAACATATGGCTTTCCTATAGATATCCTCTTTTCTTAAGGTACAATACTAAACTTTGGCAATTAATATTAACTTAATAGAAATTAAAGATCTACAGTCTAGGAAGTATCTAACCTTCAGACACTGTTTTGCCTTTAGTGTCTTTGCTTACATGCCTGTGAAGACAGCATGTCTGCATTTAAAACAGCGAGGGCAGGAGATTAGATGACCTGTCACTGTGCCTGGGATAGAGCTTTATAGTAGGAAAGTTAAAGAGATTATGCTGAAGTAGCAGGTAACATTAATAGAAATCATCTTTAACAGATTAGATTTTTCTGAGTGATGTATCTTTGTCTATGAAATTAGAAGTAAATCATAGCTATGGTATCCAGGAAAATACCACAAAGCAACCATATCTCAGAAGGGTGAAATCTGCACAAAGAGAGATTAACCAGTTTGCTACAGCCACTCCAAATTGTGCCAGAGCCAGAAGGTGCAGTTATATCTTCAACATTAAATCAGAGACAGAATTTTCATTTCTTTCCTGACAACCTATTATTTTTTCCTTCTTGCACAGTCAGTGTTTTCCTAACTTGCAGCACTTGTAGTAAAAACAGAAATGTGCTCTTAAAAATAAATCTGGTGAAATTACAGACCAGGCCATGACTAGCACTAATTACTTAGATAGTTCTTTAAATTGACAATTCCCTTTAGAATACTTCAGTGTATATTGTAGTGAACGACACTGAGTGATGTCTTCATAATTTTTTTGTAAAGGAACAGAGTTTTGGGAAAGGAATTTCTAATTTAGCTGGAAAAAATGAATGCTAACTTTTTCACTGTAATGCTTTCCTGCCAAAATAAACAAAAGGAAGCACTTCTCTTTCATTCTGTTTAAGCCAAGTTTTTAAGCTTAATTTCCACATTTACATATAAAATCCTTAATCCAGATAAGTCTGACAAAATATTTGGCAAAATAATTCGGATCTCATTTTGTGCTATTAATCATTACTCTTAAACAAATTTTACTCAGACATTATTTTTCACTTCTAAGGAAATAAAATCAAAATTTTTTGCTTTCTACTCCAGATTAAATAACTACTCTTGGATTAGAAACCAACTTGTTTTCAATTCTGAAACATTATGTAAACTGAGAAAACATACAAGAGCTACAATTGGTCATTTTCAGGTGTTTTTCAAAGAAGCGGAAGTAGTGTCCTTATTCATATTTCCAACTAGAACTCCAGTCCTGCATTCCTACACTATTTTGCATATTAAAACTTAATCTAATTAGGTATTATTTTTTCCCCTTTCCCCAACAACAAATTTCTAGTCATGTCTGTTCCCTTCATAGTTCTTCCCCAACCTCTTTACTGCAGGAATTACTTATGGGCTGGCTTGGCTGGCCACAAGATATCCCTACAATATTGCTAAAACACAAGGAAAAAGCCATGGCACTGTGCCATGGATTTATCAGCTATCAGTTCACTCTAACATGCCAGATGACTAGAGTTCATTACATTCATTAATGCTAGTGTCTACACTTACTTGTGTACCACATTTGCCTTACTTTTTTGTCAGTCTGTTTGGAAGTGTCTCATTTATTTGTGATAATTATGTGATAGTTACTTATTTACATTTTCTCATGCCATCCTCCCTCCCATCAGCTGTTGTCCCAGCATTATGCCATCACTAACTTTTAACAGTTACTGCACCGTTAAAGGAAAGGAAGAATCTTTACTTAAATGCCCAAGGCCATCCATGGAATACTTTTGACTTATAGCACCCAACAATACCATTAGCATGCTCACATCTCCAGGCTCCATGATATTTTCAGCATTGCTTGTCATCATCTAGGTAATTTTCAGTTTTTTAATCAAAGAACAGATATTCTCTTTCCTTTTTTTCTGAATACAGTACATACTATAACTTGAACTGATAGCAAAGTAACTGTCACAAACCAAGGGCAATGGCCAACCTTGACATTTTTGTCACAGCTTCAGGAATTTTGCCCTGAATTGATCAGCTTCTGTGAAAGTGCGTGAAGTCGAATGCCAAAAGATCCACAGAAATGTATCTCTTTATACACTACCTTGAAAAAATAATGTCTTAGACTTCAGATACTAGAAATAAATCAAATATGTAATACAGAAGACTTTGAACTTATGAAGATAATACTATGTAAGGGTATAACACAAATCTGAAATAAACCAAGACACATCTTAGAAAATGAGTTCTACAGACTGTATTTCTGCAAAAAGTGAATAGAGGCAACAACGTTTCTTTTCAGTTTTTGTGGTCTGTTCTTCGAATTCCAGAAACAGACTACCTCTTACGATGTATTGAGCCTAATACCAGATTTTCTTCCATGTAAAGTTTTGTGGTACATGGCCTTGGAAGAATTTTACTTTTTTGTCCAAAGGTTAGAGAAATAGCTACAGAAAATTTTTTTAGTGACACATGATAAAAAGTCCAGTCATGCTTTAAAAGAGGAACAAAATAAAATAACCCTGTGCAAGGTAAACTGAAATTATCTAAGATTGTTTTTTATGATTTGAGACACGAGTTCTGATGTTAGATTGATATTCACTAAAATAAACCCCCAATTAAGAAAAAATGTATGGGGAGAAATTAAGTACCTGCCTTACTGCAAAGTCTACTGACCAAACCCAATCATCTTTATCTTCTTGCTAACCTTCCCCCAAGGCCACACACTCCCAGGACATTGGATCAGCTATGGGTGAAGGTGGGATGAAGGGGGTGAATGTTTTAGTACTGAGATGCTTAAATCCTTCTGTTGCTTAATTATTTCTTGTAATACCTAAAGGAAGAGTGAAATCCAAGACCAAAGTGAACTTGGCAATGCTTTTTCAATTAAAAACCCCAAACCCTCTAGAAAAATCCCAGCTTTGTGATATAATAATGTTCAGTTGCCCAATAACAGACTTTTAAAGCTGTAAGCCTCATATTATATGAATTTCATTTCTTTTTAATGCATTTTATTTATTTTTAATTCCATTTATATAGAAACCATAACTCAAAATACTTCATTTGTGACATCTAGCTCTATAAAATATCAAACATTTGTGAAGGATTGTCTGTCATGGGAAAGATAGGAAATGTTTTGAGTTCAATTAATATTAAACTGTTTATTATAAACTGATTATTTAGGCCAAATTTTTAAAAACCCTGGGAATAAATATGTCCCCTTAGGCCAGAAAGGTTGTAAATTAGGACAGCCAGGAATCAGTCCAGCATTAGCAACAGATTTTCTCTGCATCAAAGTGTCATTAATGCAGTTTTCATATATTCATAAGATATTTTCTTAGGAAATGGCACTCTGCGGCTCACAAACCAACTAACATTGAATGAGACATTTTTATATCTGTAACAGACATCATCTAAGTTAATTGACAAAGGAGATCAGAGGTCTGTGGGTAATAACTGGCACCGATTTATTTAGTGGTTTAATTACATGCTTTCAGTTGTGAATAATGTTATTAGCTTCTCTCGAACTGGAATATAGGTAGCCAAAGCAGACCACAAGGAATCAAGGAAGTTTCCAGTAATAGATCCTTATCGCCTTGTCTTATAACCAGGCCATTTTCATCCTGCCACCTAAACACAAATACAAGAAAGCTCACTTTTTTTTTCTTTTTTTAACTAAAAGACAGACACGTATAAAACTCTGTGTGTTGTCTGTGCAGTTTGCAGCCTCTGGAGTGAGATCTCGTATGTGTGTGCGCTCATGTGTGTATACATAAAAATAAACATACATAAAATAGTTTTTTACTTAGAAGTTTCTTTAACACTGGTTTCTATAGTTACCGGAGTGTTTAAAAGCAAGCATTTTTTCTTCATCATGGTATTTAACTCTTAACTAGCTAACTGGAAAAAGCAAAATAAAAGCCAGCACTTCTGGTCTGGCCAAAACCAGACAGCTTTAGAAAATGGCATAAAGTGACATTGTAATGACTGTAAAAGTGACTCAATCACACTGTCAGCCTGGGAAATGAAAGCCCACACAAACAAACAAAAAAAGCAACGGATATAAGCAGAGGAATGAATAGCAAGAGATAGGACATACACAGTCAGAGGTTGAATTCAGCACAGCCTAAAATTAAAGATAAAAAGGTCAAATTAGACAGGATTACAGCACTTCTGATGTAAAAGCAGACCTTTTTCAGTTCACTATGCTTCAGAGACATTATATTTGCCCTATGAGATCTTGTACTACCTACTAGGACTTGTATGACAGAGATGTAACTAGATTTACCTGTAGCATTGTTTCCCAGCTGACTGGGTCAGTAAGTTCCCTTAAAAAGCATTTTATTACAGGTGCTGTTTTGCAGCTGTTTGAAGAATCATGTTTTCTCATTTACTCTGGAATAAGTATGAAGAATGAAGTAAGTATGACTTCTATCACCTCTGCTCTGGTGTAAACTGAAGAAGGAATGGTGATACATGCCCTGGCTATGTATCACGTCGCAGAATCAGTGCTAGTCTGTCCTTCAAACTGACTTCTGCCAGAGCAAAGCCTCGCAGTGTGACAGTAACTTTATAAAAAGGGAGGCAGACTACTGTGGATCATCAGCATGCAAACATTACTGATTGAAAACACAGCTATCAAAATCCAGCCCCTGCCTCCCATCCACCTCCCGTGCTGTACTGCAGCAGCCCTCATAGTCTGTTTCAGTCCTCAGACCAGAGACCCTGTCAGAGTCCTACAAAAACTTCAAAATTATTTCCTGTTATAAAGAGAATTTTGCTTGGCTACCTACCTTTCATCATTTAATATAAACGTTGACTTGCTGCCACCCTATTCCAGCCTCTTCAATCCCCAAGTGAAAATGGGGAAGTGAAATAAAAATTGGGAAGTAAAGTGAAAATTTATAAAACAAAAAGGTCATTAGATTTTATGCTGAAAAGTTGTGCGACCCAGTGTCACCTTGGTTCTGTTTTTATTAAGATTGTAAATATTGCCTTGCAAACACAGCTGAAACAAACTGAAAACCTCATTATGTTTTAAAATTCAAAGAACAAAACACCCAAATTAATAAGCCTACCACAAAAACACCCTTCATTTGTTCATGTAACTATAGATCTTTATTGCCTTTTCACTTTTCTTTGCCAATTGCTTTCATTTGTCTTTAAATGTGTTCCAATTTCTCAGCTTAGCTCCAGGTCCTATTTATCCCATTCTCCTAGTCAGCTCACACCTGACACTGGGTAGTTTTACCATCCTGCCTCCACTCAACTTCTCTTGTGACACAGTTCCAAACCCTAATTTCCTCTTTCATTGAGTTGTCCTTCTTACCTGGCTTAGTTTGGGCCTCACATCCATGATATCCATCACCCAAAGAGCTAGGAACTGGGTATATTCTGGGAGTCAGCGAGATGCTGAGAATATGCCCTGGCAATAGTAGCCTGCAAATCCTTTTCCTAGCTCCCTGATCATGCAGTGCAGAGCACCTGATACACAGTCCAAGTGAATCATAAATGCTGAAATTAGGAGTGATTATTTAATAGCTGCACTTTTCAAGGAAACACTGGATTTGCCTACATCAAACCATAGAACTACTAGTGATGTCTTTATGAAGAATGACTAATGAATTTCTAGCTACTTCTACTACTTTTAGAGGAAAAACCCCAAAATAAAACACATGGCACAGGATCCAACATTACGAGTTTATCATAAAGGACATACTGAGAACATTATTTAAATTTCATTTTCCAGCTCAGAAGACTGATTCAAACAAAAATCAAGAAATAAGCCAGCTAGATATTTAGATGTGGCAACTCCATCTATCCAACATGCCACATCCCAATCTATGTGAGGTAACTCTCTACCCCACATGTACAGCTGGTTTCCATTGTGATGCAACTTTTAACAAGGAAAGGAAATACTCTTTCGCTCCTAACAAAATATTTTAAAATATGGCTGAAACCAAAATACTAGTTCAGATGATTTCATAAATCTTAAAAAAAAACAAAGCACCAAATGCAGCATACTAAAACCTGTACTACTTGAAGAGGAACTACCTGTTTGTAGCACAGATATGGGCCATATAATTCTCTTTTCAAACAGGGTATGCCTTCAGCATCCTAATAAGAGCTATTCTCAGAGCACAAAAGCCACTAGCAAAGCAGACAAACAGAAATATTAGTTATGGTTTTAGGAACACAGCATGGCAGTCCCAACATTAGCAATATAAAGTCTCTAGCATGGTTTGGCTTTTTTTCTAGTGGTTTGAACTGGAAAAGTATAGTGTATGTTTTCAAATCTCAGATGTACTTACTGATAAATAGACATGCATTTAGAGGTCACATAACCTTCTTCTCTAACTTAGTAACACCATCTTTTCTAACAGAGTAATTTCAGTGCTGTATATTAGTTAACAACCCAGCTGTGTGTAGTATCACATTGTACACACAACAGAAATAATACTCTATTTCACTAAAGTGAAGCTGTCAGTTACTGGAGGTATAACAGGCTGGCACAGGAGGAAACTACCTGCCATACTGATGTCTCTCGTGACTGATTTTGACCTTATCTATTAACTTTTTGTAATCTCATCATCACATAGATCACAATTTAAACACTTAAAGGTCAAAAGACAAGTTTCCTTGCTTTGTCAGGCAAGTTTAGCTCACCCTGTCCATCTTCCCAGCTGGAAACATCACATATATTTTTACTACAATAGATGTACGATCTTTGGATCGTCACACAGGTTAGAAACGTTGTAATTGTCATCAACAGCAATCCCTCAGATTCAGACTGCCTCACAATATCACCCTGTAAATACTTAAACTCAACATACAATAACACTGCCACAGAAAAGAAAGGGTCATATTCCCTTCATCTCCCACCATAGTATAGATAGTGCTACTTATTCTGGTAGCAATGCCAGCTTCTGTGGACCTAGAGCATTAATCAGATGAGTCGCAGAGCACAGAAAACTTCAGACTCATCTTTCTACGCTACCTTTTCTCTGACTGATGAATTCATCTAGAACCTCATTATGTTAGAGAATGTATGAATATTGATGAAAAAGACTGCCTCCCAGCCAAAGTACAAAATGTTTACAGAAAACACTAATACACTTCTGCAGACCTTTCTGTGAAGTTCATTAAAACTGTACCAGCTAAGAATTTCCTTCATATAATACTTATATTTCTACTTTAACTGCTGCAATTGCTACTTTCAATATGATTGTTTTAAAATCAGTTCTTTTGGAACACACTATTTTCTGGAAGAAGGTTGAACTTTCTTGTGTCCACATCACATCCTGGTTCAACATGCTCAAGTCCCTAGTTTTATTTTTTCACTGCACAATAAATCCAACTAACGAGTTAACTGCAGAGGTACACTTGGTTATGAATGGCACATGTCAGGGAAGATGGCAACAATACTGAAGATGGAAAATGAACAGCTGTATTAATAGCAACAGGAAATAATTAAGGAAACCAAAGAAAGGTGTTATGCGAGAAAATTAAAAGGACTAAATATAAGTCTGTTTTGCTGTGAAATAACTACGAGAGAAAAGGAATTATACAATCCCCATATGGTTTTGCTTCATTCTGTCCCCAGGAGCACTCTTCCTCTATTGCAAAGTAAAACCAGTTTCATAAAAGAAACACACAGAATGAGGAATTTGTCCCTGCTTTTTAAGACAGTTCTCCCTGGTTTCAGTGTGAAAAAGAGCTTTAGATATGAAGACCCCATCTTCAGTTCTTACTGAAACATCGATGCAGTTTTGGTTTCTTTAGGACCTCTCAGCTTCTCCTAGTTATTAAAGAGAAAATGTGACTGTTCAGAGTGTAGGACAAAGAAAGAGCAGATCTAAGTACTGGAATTAAACAGATTGTAAACAATTTGCTCCAAAATTGTAAGATATGAGAGTCATGTAGTTCTTGAGGCTCCCAAGCTCTATTGATACTCTATTTTTAATTTTTTTTTTTTAAATTTCTTTTCTTTTTCTTGTACATATCCTCTGTCTCCCTCTGGCAGACACTCTCAGAACATAGTGAATGCACACCAACAAAACCATGATAGCTACAAAGCACTTTAAAACCAGAGACAACTTTATTTTAAAACACAGAAGAGAGTTATTTCCAGAATCACCTTTTAAAATTAAATGTAGGTCATAAAGCAGCTTTCCAGAATGTGAAAGACTGTCTCGGTGTTAATGTCTGTTTTTCCAGAGGAGATTTAATGTTTATGTTTCCAGAAATTAATCTAAGCCCATTGATATATCCATGAGAGCGATCTGTGGTCTCTACCCTAAAAGTAATTCAAGATTCACCGAGTCAGAAAACAGATGAACTAAGTGCCAGTATATCTGCTCCTGTATGCACTTAACTTGGAAGGCTTATTGGAGAAACATATAAACAGTTCTTGAAGCTAGATCTAGAAACCAGTAACTCTCCTACTCTAACTGTCAGTCCAGTCTACCTAGATTCAGATTTCAAACTCAGTGAAGGCTCTGGACATGTTCTCTGAAAGCCTGTTAAGGAAACTTGTTCACTTACACCTTTGCTTTGTTTCCTAGACCTCTGCATCTTGGACAACTTTTCTCTCAATCTCTTTAAATTTCCCTTCTGACAGAAACTCTACCTCCTTTTTGTACACTCTCTCTCAATTCCCTTTAGATATAACACTAAACCCTAAACCAGTTACAATTTATAAGCGTTCATTGTTATATTTTAAAAATTAACTCTCTGATGACATTAAGAATAGGTAAATTGAAATTTGTTCTATCTGTCCTGAGTCAAGAAGATGATAAAACTTCAACTTCCAGTTATTCTGCATTTAGGATATTAGCTAGATGACTTTTAATTAGCAGTATTAGTAAATGTGGGCAGTGCACTAAAAGGCTAAATGCACTGGTCAGCTGAAATGCATGAGATTCTCCAGATCACAAACTGTGCGATGTGCAACATAAGGATTACTGAGCACTAATTTAAAGCACACTTGGAGACACTCCAGCACAGTTATAAAAATGTCAAAGAAATGGATTTATCAAGCAATTGCCCACGTGACTACTTTTTAATGAACCTTTTCACGTGGGACATCTCTGATAGGAGAAAAGGCTGGAGGAGTATGTGTTTTAACCCCCTCAATATTACTCTGTGTGCATTACACACAAAGTAAACCTAATTACAATTCTCAAATTCAGTTTAAACAACAATCCAGATTAATTTACTGCAGATATAGATATTTTCTGCCTTCAGAGACAATCACAAACTCTCTCCAGGGAAAAGGCTGACAATTTTTCCCAAGTAGGTGCCTAGGAACTCCCAAAGCATGCCTTTGCTGTTCGTATCTATACTGACAGCTGGACGTCCTGTCTGTGCGTCTGTCCATAAGACATGCAGGAAGGAAGGTTTATATCTTTATATGTTTTCCATGAAGTACTTTGATGACTAATTTCTAGAGTACTGAGTCACACTGACCTTTCACATACTCTCCCCATCCAATTTATTGTTCTCCTTACTCCACTTTTCCCATTGTTACATGCCTTTTCCTCATTCAAATTGCATTTAGATTTTCTAAAACATAATTATTTAAAAAAAATAAAGTTAGCTAAAATTTAAATACAGGCCACTACCACTGTTTTTCATTACAGTTTATGAAAATGAAATCTGTGTTAGCATTATGTTAGTATTTTCCAAGGAAAATATTACAGAAACCACCAATAACATTTCGGATTTTCAGGGGTGGTGTGGTGTGTGTTACATGGGCACCACTGTAAGCCTCATTCACTACCCTCCTCATTGTTCAAGTGTTTTTAGTTTCTTGAGAATTTCAATATACACTGTGAGTGAAATTGGCTTATAATAGCATCAGCTTAATTTGTGTCTCCTAAAATATTCTTGTACTTCTGAAAATACTAATTGCTTTGAAGGTTACATGCCTTCCAAGGATTTGAAATAGTCTGGCAGACCACTCTGCCTGAATAAAGCCACCCTTGGAGCTACTGTAGTGGAAGAATTGTTTTAAAAAACAAGAACTTCCCCCAAAAAACCCTCGAACTCCAGCTATCTATCAAAACTAATGTATGCACCTCTAAGACAGCTTGCTTTCAAAGAACTGTCTTGGAGCTCAACATGCTTTAGCCTGGCATTCTGATAACCAAATATTAGTTGTATTAGTAATATTAAAAGTATATATTCATTGTCCTACTTTTTCAGATTTACAGAGAAAAAAAGCCTCCCTTTTCACAGCACTGGACTTTGAATCTAAACATTTGACTAGTGCATCTACCACGTTCTAAAGAAAACAAAACAGTACATATTTCTTTCTGCCAGCTACTGAAATAAAAACATCTCTCATGAAAAACAAAGTCTGTTACAAAGTACTCACCAAACTCCTAGCAACAGTTCTTGAAGAAAGAAAGAATTCCTGAATCTGTGCTGAATATGACCCTCCCCTAGTAATTCACGTTGAAGGGGTGTGGTGTAAAGCTACAAAGGCGGTGTTGCAACCTGATCTTCCCAGGGCAAGCTCCTGCCTGTGGATTAATCAGCTACTCGCTGCTCTTGCTTGTTGTAGAGCACATAGGTTCACTCTGGGTAGAAGTCAGAGATCTGCAGCAGCAGGCAGCATGCTTCCGGTTTAAAGTTTTCGGCTCTGCCTGCAGTTTAGAGCATCTGTTTCCTAAATAGCACTAGGTACAGTGAAATCCACTTTTAAAGCAGGAGAGACACTCTGTAGGATATTCTATTCATTGTACCCTGCAGGCTTTGCTATGGCTCATGAAGATGCCATATTCACTGCCTATTTAAGAGGAATAAGCTGTAATTAATTCTTTGTTTTTGTTTGCCTGTTTGTTTTTAAATAAAATCATGCTCTTCACTCTAGATCTGGGCTGCATTCATCACAGTCTCTGGAACCGTACTACAAAGACCTACATTCTGCCTTCAACTAGAACACACCATCTATTTACAAATCATGCTAGTATGTGCTAAAACTGAAGTTAGGCATCATTACAAGTACCATGTGTGAAGACAGGGACTCCAGTTGTGAGACTAAGACCTTGTAACTTGTGGATAAAGAAACAGACAACCAGAATCCTAGTCCTGGACACACAGGATGAGAATTTCCCAGATAATGAATGAAACCGCAACAGAGCGAGAAGTAACACCTGAAAAACAGTAACTACACAGTTAGTAGCTGTAACTAATTGCAATTATTTCAGGACAAAGAGGTGAGTTAAATCACTTTCATTGAAGATATATATTCGTTTGTTCATCACCATCCTCAAACACATTGGAAGTCTTCCTTAGTCAGTCAACAGGTTACCTATCTCTGACTCAACAGAAGTGCTCCTGGGCAGTTTCTCAGATTTCCTGTCTGTTATCCCTGACTGTAACAACGTCTGTAGTACTTTTCAGGGCATAGTCAGTAGTCAGCTGAGTCTACTGACTACTAACTGGGTCAGTAATCAAATGGATTGACTGTCTTGAAATGGACTAGAAGCACTCACAAAGTAAAAGGACAGTTTAAATGCTGGAGGTGAGGTTCTACCATGCAGTTACTGATTACCAACTCACTCCTAGCTCAGATAATGCGAGGAGCAGCCCAGCTCAAGAGAAGTCAGTTAAATGGAAATTGTCAGGCTGTCATTTGTGTGAAACTGAGCCTCTCAAAAAGCATATTTTGGGGGTCCACATGTTAAGGATTAATATATACCAGTGCTATCTATAAATCTCTCCTGAGAGACACATGTAAGACAGCCCAAACGAGATGCACTAAAATGACACCACAGATTAAAGAAATCTCAGTCTGTACCTTTCCAATAAAAACCATACCAACTAGAATTCCAAAGAAAAGGACATACTTATTTTGCTTTTCTTACAATGCATCTATGTGGATGAAGGTAGTCTCAAATTAGTTCCACTCTACAAGGCATTTACAGAGGAGCTGCTTTATTTTTTGTCATAGCAGATGTTGAATGGTCTGAATATACCAGCCAGTACAAATATATTCCTTACCTATGGACTCAACTGGTCAAAACTTCAAGTGGGCTTTTTGTTTTGTTTTAATGAGAAATATAGATTTTTTTAAATTAACATCCAAAAAAGAGAACTTCACTGTTTGAGTCATAATGTGTTTGTATTATTCCTTCTTCTCCTGCAAAATCTCACTCAAGAAACTCAGATTTCACATGCAAATGAATAATGTAATTCTGAAATTCTCTGGGTCCCCCTAATTTAGTTGTCAGGAGGGTCTCTGGACTCCTTTGCATTGTAGCTGTAACATAGAAGACTTCAAAGTCTGATTCCAGTTTCAACCGAAGATAGAAACAAATTTGTTTTGAACCTTTAGGGGGATCAAAAAATTCCATTCAGCTATGACCTGTCCTAGACAATCACACTAATCTCTGGCTTGCCCTAAAACCTGCTGATAGCTTAAGACTGTTGTCACCAGTTAAAGGTCCACAGCGGAAAAAGTCCCTATAATTCTAAAAAAACACACATCTTGTTTCTTTTTAGAAGGGGCTTTTGAGAGGAGCAAGATGAAATTTGTGAGCTCTAAAACTAGTCACTTCACTGAAAAGCAATTTTCTAAGGCCCTATGGGAGTCTAGAAACTTCTCACGAAGTAAAACTTGAAAATCACAAAACTCACTGACATAGCTTGTCATTAAGAGATCACTTAAGCATTGTTGCTTTTCTGAAGATTCCAAGAATCCTTACTAAGGGAATTTCTAACCTTTGAGTATATGACATTATTTTCTCTGATCCTGTTTATCTGTTGCATGTGCTACATAAATCAATTGCCAATACAAAGATCACAATTCAAATCATAACCATTTCACATGACTTCAGAAGTCAACCCACAGATTCAAGCTCTGGCCAGTTATGCAATAGTAGGAACTGTACACATAATTGAATCAGTGGGAGGAAAGAACAGTACATACAGCAGACTAGCTACCAAATTCTGCTTGTTTTTCACAGATATACAGGCATGCAGTGACCACAAAAATGCTTCAGCTCCAGGTTCTCAGCTGGTAGCTCCCAGTGTGGAGATCTTTCTGGTGGTAGCTAAGATCACCTAAGCTTTGTGGCTTTCCTAAAGAGCCCAAGAATCCCGTTTAGGGATGTCCAATGTTCAGTCTTGTTATGTTTTTACTGTGTCAGAACACAGATAAAGCAGCAAACTATATGAAAATTTTTGTGTATGCATGTAGAATATAAACGCTTTTTTTTTTTTTTGAGCTCTACGATCCCTGAAGCAAGATTTACTACATAATACAGTTGGAAAAACACAAAAGCATTTGTTTACAAAAGTTGTTCTTCAGGTCCTAGCACACAAATGTACACTCTCAGCAAGGATGTGACATTGCTTGTCTTTAACAACACTGATGTTTGTGATGTTTTGCTGCCCCCTAGTGATACCACTTCCTTTTTCCAATGCTTAGTTCTTTCAAATTTTCATACTGGCAAAATCTCTGTCTCCTGCTTTCAAGAAACTAAATCATAACTTAATACTTCGACTTGGTACTTGAATTAGATAAAAAAGTACAGGTATTTCTGAATCCTCGTAAGGAACTAGATGGCAAGCTTCAGGAAAAATACCACCAGCATAGCTGGCTTGCCCCAGGGTGCTTAAAATCAAAACTACGATGGAGCAGTCACTGCCACCATACAAGACAAAAGCTCCCAAAGGCCTTTTCCTACCACAAACGCTAATCATATTACATGGTGCAAGGTTGTTGCTCTTGCAGAACAACAACTGAAAAAACTCAAAATTGCTGTTTCCCATGTATAACGGCATGGCACAGCAAACACTTAAAAGAAGGGACAGTCAGGTACCTATCACAGGCTCCACATTTACACTATCAAGAGTCAGTTTCCTAGTTGTGTTACCTCAAAATTAGCTGATCTTTTTGAGGCCACTGAAGTATATGCGTTCTTTTCCAGCAGAGGTCATCTACAAGTTGATGACATAAAACTTCAAAACCCCAACCAGGTTCTAAAAGAGGAACTTAAGGTAAGTTTCTTTTAATAAGGGTATTTCAAATGATTCTATTACTCTTTTATATCTGTTGTATTATTTTTATTGTGGTCTTTATAGTATTTAGTATTTAAAACCCACCTAAAAATGCATTGAAGGATCTTCTCCCATTAAAGGAAGATCCTTTGAAGGAAGGCCCTGCAGAGCTGGACCCTGAACACATGTCTCTGTACTACACTCCTCTTTTTTCCCCTTATTGTTTTTCTTTCTGGCAATTTCTCATTCTTATATAAAAACCACACCTCTCTCAAGTGTCTTCTAAATACTGAAATTAGAATGAAAAGAGAAGGTGACTGTTGTTGCTGGTAGCAGAATATTGAGATAGTACAGTGCGGAAACTCTAAAAATGTAGGCTTTGTTTCTCCCCACATTTGAAAGGTGGCAATACCCTTAAATAATAGAGTAAGACACAAATGTAGGGACATTTTTAAAGGGGACACAATCTTGAAGTTGCTGAGGCTTTGCACCCAGATTTATTTTATCAGAGATGTCCTGGGGTTTTCTGCTTTGAAAGTCAAACATTTAGCAAAGCTAAACAAGGGTAAGTTGGATAGGTGGTTTATCCTGGGTTTTTCTGGGGTGTAAGAAAAGGAAAGGGAGTGAGTGATGAATGAGAAGAAAGTCAGATCAATTTGGTTGAAAAGTTTCCCCAGCTGAACTACCCAATCTGTTTGGGAAAAAACAAGGAATATATTCAACATCCACCCTTCTAAATTCCAAGTCTAGTTGCCTTATGTTAAGCAACTGGTTATCTTGAAATTAAACTTGTTTTGTCCAGCAAAAGTACACAGGTTCTACAGTCAGCTAACACCACTGTGCTTGTTCCTGAAAAAGTCTGCATTCTTAAATTATCCTTCTGTGAAATCCAGGACTGAGCACACCCCCGCCCCCCCC